>NW_006401457.1:8399-8972 GCF_000299155.1 Elephantulus edwardii
TATAGCAATAAAACCTTACCTCTCACTAATCACATTGAATGTGATTGGTTTAAGTACACCACTGAAGAGAAAAAGAGTAGTAGATTGCATAAAAATGAAAATCCATGAATATGATGTCTATAAAAGATACACATGAGAAGTGAAGGTAAAGTCTAAAAGTAAAAGGTTGGGGGGGGGGGAATAACAAGCAAATAGCAACCAGAAAGAAGCAGGAGTAGTGGTATTAATCTCTGATAAAATAAATTTAAGTGCAGAAAAAAAATCACAAAGGACAAGGAAGGTCACTACATTATACTTAAAAGATCAAGAGAACAAAAGGACATAACAGTAATATCAATGAAGCAAATGATAGACCTACAAAATATATAAAACAAGCATTAACAAACTGCGTTATGTGGATGACACAACTCTGCTTGCTGAAGCTGAGGAGGACGTGAAGTGCTTGGTGCAGAAGTTCAAGGACTGCAGCCCTCAATATGGATTGAAGCTCAACATTAAGAAAACAAAGATTCTCACCACTGGGCTAATTGGCAGCATCAGTATGGATGGTGAAGAGATTGAGATAGTTAACAG
>NW_006401458.1:0-2920 GCF_000299155.1 Elephantulus edwardii
AGGAAGTAGCTAAGAGAATACGCCATTCCTTTTCCTTATGAATCAGGGTGAAGTCTCTCTCAGGGAGGAGTGATAGGGAATGGCAAGGGACACACTGACCAAGGAGATTAATCAGAACTGGCTTTGACAAGCACTGTGGCAACTGGACAATTGAAACAGACATGGGGGTGGGGAAGAAGAACGAACTGGGGAGGAGGGTGGAGAAACCAGTGCAACAATGAATGAATGAAAACCCAAAATCTCTGTAAATGTTCATTAAAACTAATAAAATTTAATAATAAAAACAAAAACAAAAACAAAAAAGATCTTAATGGGAGCAGACTGACAAATTGTTCTTCCATTGAGCGACTGGAGAATTTGAACCCCTCACCATTCAGTTAGCATCTCAACAGGTAACACACTATTCTATGACCATTAAGGACTCAAAACAGCCCAAACAATTTTGAAAAGCAACATTAAAGTTGGAAGAATTACACACATCAATTTCAAAACTTTCTACAAAATGGTAGTAGTCAAGAGAATGTGGTAATGATAGAGACATAAAAATCAATGGAATAAAATTGATAGTCCAAAAAAAAAAAGAAATCCAAAGTCTCTGTAAACTTTCATTAAAAGAAAATAAGAATAAAAAGAGACTCAAATAAAATTTAAATGAAGAAAGAAAGACGGAAAGAAGAGAGAGAGAAAGACAGACAGACAGACAGACTCACTGACTGATTCTCACCACTGGGCCAATTGGCAGCATCATGAAAGAGAGTGAAGAGATTGAGATTATTAACAGGTTCAATTTGCTTGCCTCCATAATCAACACTTCTTGGTACCAGCAGCCAGGAAATGAAAAAACAAATTGCATCCGGAAAGTCTGCTGTCAGGGACCTCTCCAGAATACAGAAAAGCAACAATGTCAGTCTGGAGACTAAGGTGTGCCTGATCCAGGCAGTGGTCTTTGCACTTACTTGTTATGCATCAGAAAGCTGGACAATGACTAAGTATGATATAAGGAGAATTGATGCCTCAAAGTTGTGATACTAGAGAATAGTGTTGAATATACCACGAACTGCCAGAACAAACATGTTTGTCCTCGAGAGGGTGAAACCAGGCTGTTCCTTGAGGCAGGGACTTTGAAGATGCATCTGACATATTTTGGGCATGTTGCAAGGAAGGACCAGTTCCTGGAGTGGGACATCATGCTTGGAAGGGTGGAGGGACAAGAGAGGAAGACCCTGGATGAGATGGATTTACTCAGTGACTGGGGTAATGGGGGTACGTGTGTGAGAGACAATAAGATTGGCTCAAGATAGAGCAGGGTTCAAAACTGCTGTACATAGGGTAACTGAGTCACAAGTGACACAACAGCTCATAACAACAACAACAACAACAACAACAACAACAACAACAACAACAACAACATTCAATCTCTATTCTGAACAAATTATTTAAAAAGATGGACTATATGCAGATGACATAACCTTGCTTTCTGAAATGGTGAGGACTTTGAAACACTTGCTGCAGAAGATAGATTATATCTCAACATTTCAAAAACAAAATTCTCATGATTGGACCAGTAGGCAATGTCATGATACCAGCAGATAAAAAAGAAGGGTTGCATTGGAAAAATCTGTCAAGGACCTCTCCAAAGTGTTAAAGAGTAAGGATGTCATTTTAAAGTAGGTGGACCTGACACAAGCCATTATATTTTCATTTACTTCTATACATCCGAAAGTTGGACAATGAATGATGATGCAAGAAGAATCAATGCCTTTGAGTTGTGGTGTTGAAGAAAAGTACTGAATACCCCATAGGTTGCAAAAAACCCCCAAACCAAACCAAACCAATCCCCCCTTCTCCTCCACACACACACTCCTCAACCCCAGAAAGACAAATCAGTGTTTTAGATAGTAAAACCAGAATGATCCTGACAGGCAAAGATGGTGAAACTTCCACATACTTTGGGCATGTTGTCAGGAGGGACTAGTCCTTGGAAAAGCACACCATACTAGGGAAATCTGGGGATAGAAGAAAGACAGGAAGACCCTTTGTAATAATGGGCTTGAGTATATCAGAGATAGTGAAGATGGATCAGGAACGAGCAAAGTTCAGATATGCTGTTTGTAGAGTCACTATGAATCCTAGATGACTCAATAGTACCTAACAGCAACATCAATAATATATAGATAGAATGTTGTCTTCTTGTTATTTCTGTCATAAAGTCAACAACAATTTTAAACCATGAAGTGCTTTCTTGTTTTGTTTAAAATTCCTCTTGGTCTCTGCATAAATTGTTGTAAAAATCCGGCTGGTTTGGGCCTAATTGTTGCATAAACACAAGTCATGTGGAATTATCAATCTTTGTAATGGTATCCATAATTTGTCATGATCCACACAATCAAGTATTTTTCCATAGTATCTTAATTATCTGATGCTGCTGCTACAACAGAGATGCTAGAAATATTTAATTTTACAGACAAATGTATTCTTTTACAGTGTAGGAGGTCAGAAGTCTATGTTTGGGATATAATCTCTAGAAGATATCCCTCTCTGTGTCACTTCTCTAGGCTGTTATCAAAACGTTATCCAACTCATTCTGTTCCTAGTGGTATTAAAGGTCACCTCAAGAGTAGCCCTAGAAAGGTCTCATAACAAATGTGTTGAGAATACTCCTGGAACTTCAGAGGAAAAAGACTGATAACCCAGTTGTAAAATGGGCAAAAGACATGGAAAGAGTTTTCACAGAGGAAAACATTCAGGCAGCCAACAAACACGTGAAGAAATGCTCATAATCACTGGCGATAAGAGAGATAAAAATCAAAACCACAATGAGATATCATCTTACCCTAGTGTTGTTGTTGTTGTTATGTGCCATCGAGTCGCCTGCGACTCATAGCGACCCTATGTACAACAGCCCTAAACTCCGCTCTGT
>NW_006401458.1:3750-8896 GCF_000299155.1 Elephantulus edwardii
CAATTTTGAACCATGCAGTGTTCCCTTGCTCTGTTCTGACGACTGCCTCCTGGTCCAAGTATAAGTTTCGCATTAGAACGATCAAGTGTACAAACCTTACCCTAGTAGCAGTGGAAAAATTTAGTAGGGAAGTGAGAACTCTCCTACACTGTTGGAGGGATTATAAAATAGAGCAACCACTCTAGAAGATAGTTTGGCACTTCCTTAAAAAGTTGGAGATAGAAATGCCATATGACCCAGCTGTTCCACTACCAGGAATATACCCCAAGGAAATTAGAACTGAGACACAAATGGAGATCCGTACACTAATGCTTATAGCAGCATTATTCACCATCACAAGAACATGGAAACAACCCAAACGTTCAACCACATTGAACAGATTGAGAAATTGTGATAAAGTATTCCACACAATGCAGCACTCAGGCACAACAATTTTGAAAAATAATAGATAACTTGGGAGAGGTTGGAAAGCATTATGCTGAGTGAACTAATGCAGTCTCATAAGGACAAATATTTTTTTAATAATGGTTTTATGCAGTATTTGTAAAACATGTCTGGGAACTCAAGGGGTGCTGAGGATGGGTAGGGGAAAAACACAGGGTTGCACATTTTGGTGAGTGGAGGGAGAGGAGGAAGAAATGGGAAGGATAATGATGGGCAAGATCCAATGGTGATGACTTTTATAAAACATAACGTGTGAGAATGTATGAAACACAATGTGAATGAAGAATAGTGTAAAGATAATGTATATGAACTTTGTAAGCAAACCAATAAATAAAACAGAAGCTCCAGGAGGAGCAGGGTTTGGCATTTTTCTATGTGGGCACCACCCTGATTTTACCCTCTTCAGTACAAAGTTTTATTTTACAAAACTAAAATCTTAGTTAGTGGTAAGGTGTAACGCTGCCAATTAAAAGGCATGAGATTCAAATCCTCCAGCTGCTCCATGAGCAAAGATGGGCACTCTCCTTCTGTGTGATTTGCTGCCTCTGAAAACTTGCTGGAATGTTAACTGGAAATAATTTCAATTCAATGTTATGTTACAACAAAACTTAAAGATATAACTCCCTAAAAAATAATTCTCAACAATTATCCAACTCGCAGGACCAGGTTGATTTCTCTGCAGCCATCGTCCATCCTCCCAAACCATAGAAGTTTGGATTTCCTTGCTGCAGAAGGTATTTGTGCTTTCTCATAGGGTGATGAAGTCAGGAACAATATGTGCTAGAGTATCTGACCACAAGACCACGCCAAACAACGACAAACCACCACTTCAGACTCATGAATCTCCTCCCCAGGGGAAGAATAACTACTCCCCATAACCACTGATCTTGCTATTTGACCCATGCTTAGTTCAGTTTGCAGTCTTTCACACAGAATAGGATAGAAGCTGTTACCTTTACAACAATAACCTAAATGATGCTTACCTATGTTATCCCCTAACAAGCTCTCATATCTTATCCCTTACCAGGTCCTCACATCTTAGCCTCCCTCTCACCAGGAAGTTCCTACTCAGAAAGGAAGCAGTGTGAGAACTTAGCGTCCACCTCTCTATAAGGATAAAGGCTGGAATGAGAGGCCTGGGAACCTGACCCACTATCATAACTATTAACTATCCTTTTCAACTGGGCTGCTCCTTGGAGGCAAGGATTCTGGGGCTTTGTCTGACATACTTTGGACATGTTGTAAGGAGGGACCGGTCCTTGGAGAGCGACATCATGCTTGGGAGGGTGGAGGGACAGCACAAGAGGGGAAGACCCTCTATGAGGTGGATTGATTCAGTGACTGGGGTAATTGGGATGGGTGTGTCAGAGGCAGTGCAATTGGCACAGGATAGAGCAGGGTTTAAGGCTGTTGTACATAGGGTTGCTATGAGTCGCAAGCGACTCGATGGCACATAACAACAACAACAACAACAATCCTCTCCCTCATGCCTAGCAAGCAACTAGAACTTACTACAAACTATCCTCCACTCTTTTCCTACCTCAGTACTTCTCCACCCTGTCTCAAGCTCCTCTTTATAAACTTCACCACCATGGAGCACTCTCATTCTGGACATGGTTATGCTTATCAAGGTCAACCAATAAATTGCTTATACCCCAAACTGAGTTGTCTCAAGTCTATAACTGAGCATTTTTTTTACAAAAAGTAGACTTTAAAATCCATTTTAGTCTGTCTTAATTTGAAAACCCTGTTGAAACCTATCCACCCTGAGTTAACTCTGCTGTTGCTTGAAATAACAGTGGCATAGTGTCCACCGTCACTCATTCACTTATTCATTCCCTCTTTCACTGATGTTGAGTCAGTTCTGATTCACAGCTGACCCTTGAGTGGGTTTCAATGGCATATTTCTACCTCAAAGTGGCTGGTGAATGTGGACCACCAAAGAAGCTCGGGGTTAAAAGTGCAATTTGGGGTTTGAACTTCTAAAGAACCTCTGGGTTAGCAGTATAGCTCTGGTTAGCAGTGTACACCACCAGAGCTCCCTTCCAGCATCTCAGCAATATGCAAACTACCAATGTATGATAAACTGACACATGAGTGATGGTTAACCATTCCAGTGTTTGGGAATTTCATTATGGTTTTGACTTTTGTCTCTTGAATAATGATGCTGAAAATTTCTTTTCATATGTTAGATGATAATCTGAATATCTTCTTTGGTGAAATGTCTATTTAAGTTCTTTGTCCATTTTATAGTTGGTTAATTTGTCTTTGTTACACTGTCAAATGCTTATATATGTAAATTCTCTTATATAAGTATGCTTTAATTATTATATTCTTGTTTTCCAAAAATATTCTCTAAGATGACAGCTTTTCACTTTTTTTGGTAAAGTGTTTTTTATATACAAAAGTGGTTTTTTAAAATGAGATCCTATCTATTTCATATTCCTTTGTAATTTTATATATTAAATAAATAAGTAAATGTTAAGAAGCTGTGCTGAAATTCTGTAGTCACGTTGTTGAAGTCCAGCAAATGCTCCACAGTAGAAGGGTGGACAATCTCCTCTTGTGCAGTTAACCACCACCAAAAACTCACTGGAGGGTCAGTGCTGGGTCAGTTCCGACTCAGCAGCACACAACAGCAACTGTTAACAGCTAGGACTGGTAGCATTGTACCTGTTTGTTCTTTTAAAATGTCCTTGATGTCATCCCAGAAATCTTCTGTTTTTCAGTCTAACTAAGGAACTCACTCACTGCAATCAAGTCAGAACCGACTCAAAGTTAACTCTCCAGTGAGTTTTCAAAGACTGTAAATTCTTTGGGAGGAGACTGCTCATTTTTCCTTCATGGAGCAGCTGATAGATTTGAACCACCTGTTTTGGGGTTGGCAGCACAACTCCTAACCCACTAGGTCACCAAAGCTCCCTTCATTTTTTAGCCATCAGTATTTAATGCATCAAATTTATTCTTAAGAGAATATCTGAATTTAGGAGAGACACACTCAAGATCATATTTTGGCTCTTGTTGATTCTCTATTTCTATCAATCAGCTTTCTTGGTTTGCTTTATAGAAAAGACATCTGGACAATTTTGGTGGGAAGATTTTCAGATGTATTCAAATTAGGCATTTTTTTTTTACAATAGTGAACCACTATGTACTTTCACTATCTTCAACAATGACCAAATATGGACTCATTTTACCATCCCTTACTCTTAACTATCACCAATGTACCACTGCCTTGTGTCATGTGGAAGCAAATCTTAGATAGCACAATTATTATTTGGCAGGATGTGTTTTTAAAGTGTTTGAAATTATTTCAAATGTTATGAAATTTAGAGTTGCTGGCTTTTCTTAGAAATGGATAGGTAAATAGATTGAAGTGGTCTGAGCTTGTGCTATGTTCTATTCATTTGCATGCCTGCTAATCCTATCAAAGTAGCACTGAAGGCAAAGAGCATCAAATGACTGAGGTTATTAGGCACAGTCCCAGTCCCATTCTTTATATCTGTTGTAACTTGTTGGGATTTCTCATATCCTTTTCCCAAGTTGGAGAACATGAATACAAAGAGAAAACTATCAGCATAGATTATAGGCCATCCTTAATTCCACATTTTTTGTCCAATTCAGACTATCTATCCACAATTAACACTCTTGGTACCAGCAGCCAGGAAATTATTGCATTGGAAAAGTCTGCTGTCAGAGACCTCTCCAAAGTATTGAAAAGTAATGAGGTCAGTCTGGGGACTAAGATGTGCCTGATCCAGGCCATGGTCTTTCAATTACTTGCTATGAATCAGAAAGCTTGACAATGATTAGACATGATAGGAGAAATGATGCCTTTGAGCTGTGGTGCTGAAGAAGAGAACTGAATATACAATGGACCACTAGGAGAACAAGCAGCTCATCCTAGAGAAGGTGAAACCAGGATGCTCCTTGAAGGCAGAGATTCTGAAGCTTCATCTGACCTGGCATGTTTTAAGGCGGGACCAATCCTTAGAGAAGGACATCATGCTTGGGAGGGTGGAAGGCCAGCACAAGAGAAGAAGACCCTTGATGAGATGGAGTGATTCATTGTCTGAGGCAATGGGGTATGTGTGTCAGAGACAATAAGACTGGCACTGAATACAGCAGGGTATATGGCTATTGTACATGGGGTCACTATGAGTCACAGGCAACTCGATGGCACATAACAACAACAACAGTAACAATAACCTATGATGAATAGAACAAAGGAACATTGTATGGTTTAAAATCAGGAGTTGTGCATCAGGTTATATCCTTTCTTCATACCTATAAAGAAGAATATGGCATGATGATTGGAGGAAGACGTATAAATAACATGTGTTATGCAGAGTGAAGAAGACTTAAAGCACTTACTGAAGATCAAAGATGAAACCCTTCAGTATGAATTACTTCTCACCACTGGATCAATAGGAAATAGGAAATCATGATATATGGGGGAGGGGGGAAGAGAAGCTACCAATGATTTAAGGCATATTGTTGTGTTGTTGTTATGTGCCGTCGAGTCGCTTGCAACTCACAGTGACCCTATGTACAACAGCCCTAAACTCTGTTCTGTCCTGTGCGAATTGCACTGTCTTTGACACTCCCAACCTGATTACCCCAGTCACTGAATCAATCCACCTCATAGAGGGCCTTCCCCTCCTGCGCTGTCCCTCCACCCTCCCAAGCATGATGTCCTTCT
>NW_006401459.1:0-1645 GCF_000299155.1 Elephantulus edwardii
GGATTGTGTACCAATGAGGGAGTTTTTCTTTTGCTTTTCAAGGAGAGGAGCAAATGGGGGGGAGGGCGGAGGGGTTTGTGCGGGGAGAAGGGTGCAACAATGAATGAATGGAATCCCAAAATCTCTGTAGATGTTCACTGAAATGAAATGAAAAATAAACAAACTAAATTTAAAAAAAAAGACCTTTGTTCTTTAACTGATACTGCAAAGATACTTTTTTTATGTCTTTTTCAAATTAGTTTGCTTACAAAGATCATATAGTGTTTCAAAGGATTCTTCATTCACATTGTATTTCATACAATCATTTTCATGCATTGTTTTATAAAATGAGTTATCATTGGTAATCATCCATCATTACCCAGTCTTTTCACCAGACCCTTCTCATTTTCTTCCCCTCTCCCTCCACCCACCAAACCGTTAAACCCTATGGTTTTATCCGTACCTATCCTCACCTCTCCCCTTCAACCCTCCCTCCTTCAAGTTCCCATGGATGTTTTACTACTTATACTTCTATTTTTACAGTAATGGTCTTATGCAGTATTTGTCCTTATGAGACTATATTAGTTCACTCATCATAAGGTTCTCCAGCCTCTCCCTAGTTACATAGTAGTTTTCAAAATCTTTGCTTCTGAGTGCAACATATTATATTATTTCACTGTGTGAATGTATGACAATTTCTCAATCCAGTTGTTTGTGATTGAACATTTGAGCTGTTTCCATGTTCTTGTCATGATGATAATGCTGCTATGAACATTGGCACCCACATATCTGGGTCTCATTTCTAATTTCCTTGGGGTATATTCCTAGTAGTGGAATTTCTAGGTCATATGGAGTTTCTATGTTCAACTTTTTGAGGAAATGACATACTGTCTTCCAGAGTGGCTGCAACACTTTAAAATCCCTCCAACAGTGTGTGAGAGTTACCACTTCTCTACATCCTCACCAAAGTTTACTGCTTTGTACCATGTTAAACTTGGCCTCTGATACTGGGGTGAGATGATATCTCACTGTGGTTTTGATTTGCATCTCTCTTATTGCCAGTGATTCAATATTAAACTTATTATCAAATATTCTTGTGTAACTGATCTCTTTGGAAATGGTCTAACACAGTACTGTTGCTGCTGTATACCATGGAATAAGAACTGACCTCTAGTTGACCCTCTAGAGGGTTTTCAGAGTCAATAAATAGTGCTGGAGTAGATCACTCATCCTTCTAAGAAGTTTGCATAGAATGTAGAGATTATTTATGTAGTTTATGTAGACTGTAGAGATTATAGTAATCTCTACAGTCTCAAAAGTATGATTTAGTGATGGATTTTTGGGTGGATATTTTATGTATTAAGCAAAATATTTCAAATTAAGAGACATATACACTTAAAGGAAAATATAAACAGCTGATAGAATGGTTTCTTCTCTAATTAACAATTTTTTTACATTGAAATAGTTTATTTTGCTAAAATGTACACATAGAAATAATGTAATAGTTCAACCCCAGTATTTTCCAAACATTACCAGCAATTATTTCCGTAAGATGCTGTTAGTCCTGTATGCTTCAGAAATTGTTCAGACACGATGTTCTATGAATATTTACGTTAATTTTTATTTTCAGAAATCTCTTTGAAGTATTTCTGTGTTTGCCTCTCCA
>NW_006401459.1:3121-3913 GCF_000299155.1 Elephantulus edwardii
ATTGAGAGAGCTATATATCCTAACAGCATAGTTTCTAAAGAGAAAGTCATGATTTTTCTATGATAATATATTAAATGATGATAATTTTCACTCATGGATATGATTTTATTTAAGGTCCTTATTGACTCTTGAAGTTACCAGATCGATTCATTTTATACTTCCATGTGGTGAGACACATCCCTCTCCCTTTCATTGTTTCATTATCATCTTTTATTCTCCAGTACCGCTCTAATGTTTTAAACAATAGAAATCAATCTCAGGAGGAAAGTGGCCCTGATTCATGGGAGAACTATCAAATTGACTTTTCTGAGCTCCTTCTCCACTCTAAGAAGTCCTTTAACTGCTCTCCTCCACTCTATTTCAGTCCTTTAACTGCTAGGTTTCCTTGCAGAGGGAAATCAATTGCACCGTTGAATTGTCATCACATACGATTTCCAGATATGCAGTTATAAATCAAGTCAGACATATAATCTACTTACACTGTTAACATTGTTCTTAACAAAGAAACAAATATAAAAATGAAGAAAAGCAAATGTTAATAATGTAAGCATTTATTTTTTGAGACTAATTTGGACTAGTCAGAGCTAATGAATAGTCTCAAGCATGTCAGCTAATTCATGCAATCAAAGCTGTGGTGTTTGGTTTGTGTTTTGTTTTCTTTTTTCCTTGTCCCAGTACTGATTTCAAGGATACATTCTCAGCCTGCAGGCAGCTATCTCATTCCCAGAATAATCTAGTAGATCCAATCTAACAAGATTGTATCAGCACCTAGCCTCTTTAGAGTCTACATCC
>NW_006401459.1:5363-6489 GCF_000299155.1 Elephantulus edwardii
AGCTATTTCTATCATTGTTCTGGTTTCTTTAACAAATATTCACTGTAGTGGAATTGCTGGGTCAAACGGTATATTTATTTCCAACATTCTAAGAAAGCATCAGACTGCCCTCTACAGTGGTTGCCCCATTTTACACTCCCACTACCAGTGAATAAGAAGTTCCAATATCTTCAAAACCTCACCAGCATTTGTTATTTGCTGCTCTGTTGAACTTTGCTATTGTCGCTAGGGTGAAATCATAGTTGTGTTGATTTGCATCTCTCTGATAGCTACAGATTTTGAACATTCTTCATGTGTTTGTTTTCCATCTGATTTCTTCTTCAGTGAAGTATCTATTCATATCATGTGCCCATTTTGCAATTGAGTTGTTTACCTTTTTCCTGTTGAAGTGCTGGAATATTCTATAAAAGATATGAATTACTTATCAGATATGTCATTACCAAATATTTTTTCTTTTTATTTGTTACAGAAATTTTTGAGGTATATAGGGATTTGATTCTTAGAAGTTTCCATTCATCTTTTTTGTTCTTTCCTGGTTGTAGTTTTTATTACGCTTGGGAGAAAGTTCATCCTGTGGATTATGGCTTTTAGCATACTTCTAAGTTTTCTCTGAAGAAGTTTATAATCTTAGAAGTTTTACTTCTAGATCCTCAATCCACCTTAACTTGGCATTTGTGTATGATGTGAAGAGTGGGTCTTGCTTGAGTCTTCTATAGATGGTTTTTCAATATAATTTGTTAAAAAGGCTGTAATTTCTCAATTTAACTGATTTTCTCTCCTTTTAAAAAAATCAATTACAGGTAGATGACTTATGTGTTCTCAATTCTATGCTATTGATCTATGTGCTTGTCACTGTACCAATACCAGGCTGTCTTGATCACCATGGCTGTGCAGTTGTTGTTTTTATGTGCCATTGAGTCATGTGTGAGTCATAGCGACCCTATCTACAACAGCTCTAAATTGTGCTATATTCTGTGCCAATCTAATTGTCTCTGACACATCTACCCCCATTTTCCCAGTCACTTAATCAATCCCTCTCCTCGAAGGTCTTCCTCTATTGTACTGTTCCTCCATGCTACCAAGCATGATGTCCCTCTGAACAAAGTGGCCCTCCTTGCAACACATC
>NW_006401459.1:7863-8797 GCF_000299155.1 Elephantulus edwardii
TACACCCTTCCCAATTTTGAACCATGCAGTGTTACCCTGCTCTGTTCTGATGATTGCCTTCTGGTCCAAGTAAAGGCTTCGCATTAGCACGATTAAATGTTCTGGGATTCCCATTTTTCTCAGAATCAGCCACAGTTTGTTATGATCCACATAGTCAAACACCTTTGCATAATCAATGAAAGACAGGTAGACATTATTCTGACATTCCCTGCTTTCAGCCATCTAACATCAGATGTTATATCTCTAGTACCCCTACCCCTTCTAAACCCAGCCCGGACTTCTGGCAATTCTCTGCTGATATGCTGTTCCAGTCGTTTTTGGATAAACTTCAGTAGAATCTTGCTTGTATGTGAAATCAATGAGATTGTTCTGTAGTTTCCACACTCTCTTGGGTGATCGTTCTTTGGAATGGGAACAAATATAGATTTCTTCCAGTCAGTTGCCAAGTGGTTGTTCTCCAGATTTCTTGGCACAACTTGGTGAGCACATACAGGGCTTTTTTTTTTCTTTATGTACTCTTGGATTATATTGGCTAGGATTTTATTGAAGGTTTTTACTATTATGTTCTTGTGAGATATTGGCCTATATTTTTTCTTTTTGATGGTGTCTTTACCTGACTTTGATATCAAAGATATATTTTCTTTATAAAATTAGTCTGGGAGAAGTCTTTTTCTGTTTTCTGAAATACTTTGTGTAGAATTGATGACAGTTCTATGAATTTTTGACATAATTCACTGATAGAATGATCTGGTCCATGACATTTTTTTGTTAGAAGTTGTCTTATTACCTGCTTAATTTCTTCCTCTTTTATTTTTACTTGAGCACATTCATCTTCTTTAAATTGGGATTTTAATGAAAGTTTATAGAGAACAGAGAATTTCTTCCTTTGTAATGGGTCTGTTCAAGTTCTACTTCAGTATGAATAATTTGGGCA
>NW_006401460.1:0-1749 GCF_000299155.1 Elephantulus edwardii
TTAAGAAATATAAACCATTCTAAGACAATGCCTTTTTAGTGTACTTGAGAGTATCTTGCTTAAGTCTCTAGTTCTCTTTTAAATTATTTTTTTAATGCCAACTATATTATTACATGCAGCTACCAGTGTATATAAAATAACAAGTAGCCTTGTAAAAATAAACTCATGAAAATTCAGAGGCAGATGTTAAGAACCAACAAAAGCCACTTATTTATGTAGTATGGCACTTGTGTTATACAGAAAAGACTTTGTACAGTCTTCAGATTAGCTCTCCTTTGAATATTCACTGGTGGTTCATAAGAATGGTTTAGGAAACCTTTAAAAGATTCATTTTACTACAAAAATGAACATTTTTCTGGAATCTAAAGGGATTTGTATTTGAAGATACTCCAGTCAGCAAGGGGTCATGTTGAGCATTCTGCTGACAGAATTGATTGAAATCTACAGCTGCCTGGGAAACCTTCATGCAGTTGAGCCCAGCTTCTGACTGAAGCTGCCAAATCACTTTCTTCACAGTAGGGAGGGTAGAGGAGTCTGGCATGCTGAGCAAGAGAGTGAGGCTGATTCTCCTTTCTGGCCCAGTTGCTGTGCCTGTCGCCATGCCAGACCACAGGATGGCGAGTGGCAGGCCACAACCAGTTTTTTTAAGTCAGTGACTTAGAAAAATGCAAGGCAAAAAGGCTCTTGTTGGATTTATTCCCTAGTCTCACTTAGAACTTCAACCTTTTGTGTGGCAACATGCATTTCTGCATGGCTCTACCTGCTGGACAGCTTTTCCAAATGGTGGTCAGTCTAATTCCCACTTTCCACTACTTCAGCCTCCGCTGCTTCCCCTGACTCTTGATTTCCATCCTCCAACTTCTTTTTCTTCTTTGCCTTTTGTTCTTGGTTGAACTGAGCACATCTCTATTATTAATGGATATGTTCAATTTTTTTTTTCTCTCATTTTGAGTCATGATAGATCTGGAAATGAGTCCTGAAAGTGTTTCTCCATGTCATGAGGCTGACTCCACTCTGAGGAAGCAGCTTTTCTCCAGATGTATTTTATGTGCTTTCCACCCTTTGACATAGAGGTGACTCTGCTTCCTGTGCTCCTTCCAACAGTCCTGCTAATCTCCAAACTGATCCAAGGGTGGTTCTTTTTTTTTTCCTCTTAACAACAACACATATAACTTCTTTGGCACATTTTTTACTTGTGAGATTCCAAGAAGCAGATAACATTCTCTCTTTTCATTCATTCTCTGTCTCTTTTAGTCTTCAATTCACCATAGATTTTCTGCTGTCATAGTTAGTTAGACCCATCAGCTGCAGGTTTAATCTTTTTAAGAAAAGATTGTGTTGCCATATACTTGGTAAACATTTTAGAATATATGTCCTTAATTCATACAGCAGGATTTTCCAAATTTTTTTTTAGATTCTGTTTTTATTTTGCATGTTGTTGTTGTTAAGTGCCGTCGAGTCACAGGTGACTCATAGCGACCCTATGAAAGAGAGTCCTCGACGCTTGGGTGCCTTTCATCCTCTCTCCAGGTTCATAGGGTTTTCGGAGGCAAGCTCTTATGGAAGTGGACGCCACTCCTCCTTCCACGCTTGTTTAATCGGGGAGCTCCACCCCACTCTCAGTCCGTATTGGGTAGCCAACCATTAACGCATTTGACACATCCGTGTCACAGTGTTCAGCCTCACAGCAACCACAAGTGACCGCGGGATGGCAACTTGTACACCAGGGCTATACGACCTAGAGGAATG
>NW_006401460.1:2251-8932 GCF_000299155.1 Elephantulus edwardii
TATGGATTTGTTTTAATTTTCTTCAGCTTCAACTTGAACTTGCACTTACGCAACGGATGATCTGTTCTTTGTTCTGATTGATGATACTGAACTTCTCCATTGTTTCTTTCCTCAAATGCAGTTGATAATAATTTATCATTAATTACTAATTCTATTTATGTATTGTAACTAATAATTAAATACTTTAATAATACTTTGTTATTAATGACTCATTAATAATAATTTAATGATAAAATATATAATCATTCTAGAAGATTCTATCAAATAATTTGAATATAATTCAGATAAGTTATTTGCCGCTGCCTAAAAAGCATCCTTCATTGTTCAGTCGTATAACCATTATATTCTTTTAACCCTCACCAGAATATCTACATGTAAGATCCACCTTTGTAGTAATATTCTGTGCTGGCACTATATGAATTCTTTAAAATGATAGAAGCTTTTATGACTTCACTCACTGCCTTCTGAGCACTCATTCACCAGAATTTCCCTTGATGTTCCTATTTTATGCCATGGTCTTTGCAATCACTTGCTATCCATTGGAGAGATGGACTAGGGATGAGAGAAGGAGAATTGATGCCTTTGAGCTGTGGTGCTGGAGAAGAGTATTGAATGGACTGCTAAGAAAACAAACAGATTCATCCTGAAGCTTCATCTGACATACTTTGGACATGTTGCAAGGAGGGACCAGTCCTTGGAAAGGGACTTCATGCTTGGGAGGGTGGAGGAACAGCATAGGAGAGGAAGACCCTTGATGAGATGGATTGATTCAGTGACTGGGGTAATGGGGGTAGGTGTGTCAGATACAGTGCGATTGGCACAGGACAGAGCAAAGTTTAGGGCTGTTGTACATACGGTCGCTATGAATGGCAAGCGACTTGATGGCACGTAACAACAACATCTTCAAGGCAATCAAGGATTTTGCTATTTGGCACTTTCCAAAGCTTGTATGTTTTAGGCATTTGTTAGAGCCACGAAAGTTCTGGCGTAGTCCTTAGAGAGTTTTACTGATAACCCATAGGCTGTGTTTCTCTAGCAGTTAGAATCCACCAGGGTTCTGTGGAAGAAAGATGGGCAATCTTC
This sequence comes from Elephantulus edwardii, assembly GCF_000299155.1. NCBI lineage: Eukaryota > Metazoa > Chordata > Mammalia > Macroscelidea > Macroscelididae > Elephantulus > Elephantulus edwardii. Next base: position 3,335 of record NW_006401460.1, read on the forward strand.
TCTGGTGTGATTTTACAATCTCTAGAAACCTGCTGGAGGGTCAGTTGTGTCTCTGGATCAGCCAACAACAATTAGTTTGAAGGTTTTTTGTTGTTATTGTTAGAGCAGTACTCAATCTCCTTGTACCAAACTCTGTCTTACTTATCTAATGCTAAAATATCAGAAATACCAAAGTAGTAAGTTTGGGGTGGTGTGCTTTTTAAAAAAAAAAAACAAACAAACTTATTTTCTCACAGTTTATTCTCTTAGTTTCTCACAGTTATTGTTAGGTGCCACTGAGTAAACTCCAACTCATAGAAACTCTATAAACAGTAGATCATAAGCTCTGTCAAGCTCAAGCCCATTGTCGTCACTGTGTCAATGTCAATCCGTCTCTGACGCAATCTTTTTTCTCTTTCACTGACTCTGTCTTTTTCCACATGATATCCTTTTCCAAAGACTAGCCTCTCCTGATAACATGAATAAAGTATGGGATTATGATTTGCTTATACTCTTGACAGTTTGTACTGTATTCAATATTTTGCCAGCACCATGATTTGAAGGCATTGGTTCTTTTCCATCTTCCTTCATTGTCCAATTTGCAGATACATGGGAAACAACTGAAAATACCATGGCTTGGATCAGGCTCTCGTTAGTCTTTAATCTGACATTTTTACTACTTCGCACTTTAAAGAAGATCTTGACAGCAGATTTGCCCCTTGCAACACACTTTTTAATTTCTTAACTTTGGGCATGCTGAACGGAAGGACTGGTCCTTAGAGAGGGATATCATGTTTGGCAGGGTGGAGCAGCGCAGGAGAGGAAGACTTTCAATGAGATGGATCAGTTCTGTGAGTGGAGTGGTGGGAATGAGTGCGTTTGAGATGGCTAGATTGGCACAGGATAGAATGGCGTTTAGAGCTCTTGTACATAGGGGCGCTATGAGTCATAAGTGACTCGATGGCACATAACAACAACAACTGCTAATGGGTGTTGATTGTGGATCTTGATAAAATGAAATTGGTAATAACTCCAATCTTTTCAATCTATCAACATCTAGTCCAGTGGTTAAGATTTTTGTTTTCTTGATTTTGAGATATAACTCATATTGAAGGCTGTAGTGTTCCATAGATGCAGTCCATTTGATTCTTGTGCAGTCCTCAGCTACTCTTATTACATGCAGTCAAGTCACAGTTGACTAATAGCTGACCCTCCAGCGGGTTTTAGAGACAGTAAATTGCACAGAGGGAGACTGCCAGTCCTTCTCCCATGGAGCACCTGGTGGGTGCAAGGCCAATTAGTGCTCCCTTGGCTGAGGTTCATCGATATAGTCATTTTAGAAAGACTTTGTTTAGAAATATTTGCAAAGAATAAATTACTGAATGTATGAATTTCCCCCCTTATTATTCAATCTCCAGGCCCATTTCTGTCACCAAGGCTATATATTACAACTACCAATCCTTCCTCTTTGTTTCCACCTTTGGCATTCCAGTCATCAATTACTAATGTATATTGATTGCATATCCCACCAATTTCAAGCTGCTAGTGTTGGTAGAAGTTCTCAATTACTTTTTCTTTAGCTTTCGTGCTTGGAGCATCAATTGAATAATGAGTGTTAATAGGTCTTCCTTGTATAGTATTCAAGAATCTTTTTCTGAAGTTGGTATGTGGGATTTGGATTTCCATCCTCCTAAACAAGACATGGACAATGGAATGGGGATGTAGCAGGGAAAGGGTAGAGACAAGTCACATGTGCTTAGTGTGGGGTTCGACAGTGAATGTATCAGTTATTTCTGTAAAGGAAGTGTCTTTCATCTGGTAGGTAATATTCTTCTAACAGTGAACATCCAAATTAAGACAGACTAGGAGGAAGGATTGGCCATCTACTTCTCAATTATAACTGGCCTTTGAAAACCCAGTGTACAGCAAAGCACACTTAGAGTAGACTAACAGATATGGCAACTGAAGTTGAGTCCTCAAATTGGGAAACACAACGGAGGAAAAACAGTTGTAAGAAGAAATTAATAATTGGTATGGGGAATGTGAGAAGCATGAATGTAGAAAAACTGGACATAATAAAGAAATGTTGTTTTGTGCCATCAAGTCGCTTGCATCTCATAGTGACCCTATGTACAACAGCCCTAAACCCTGCTCTGTCCTGTGGCACTGTCTACGACACACCCACCGAGATTACCACAGTCACTGAATCAATCCACCTCATAGAGGGCTTTCCTCTCCTGCACTGTCCCTCCACCCTACCAAGCATGATGTCCCTCTCCAAGGACTGGTCCCTCCTTACAACATGTCCAAAGTATGTCAGACGAAGCCTCAGAATCTTTCTCTTCAAGGAGCAACCTGGTTTAACCCTCTCCAGGATGAATCTGTTAGTTTTCTTAGCAGTCCATGGTACATTCAATACTCTTTTCCAGCACCACAGCTCAAAGGCATCAATTCTCCTTCTATTCTCTCCTTAGTCATTGTCCAACTCTCTGATGCATAACAAGTGATTGCAAAGACCATGGCTTGTATCAGATGCATCTTAATCTCCAGAGAGACATTGCTCTTCAGTACTTTGGAGAGGTTCCTAACAGCAGACTTTCCCATAACAATACGTCTTTTAATTTCCTGGCTGCTGGTGCCAAGAGTGTTGACTGTGGAGCCAAGCAAACTAAAGCTGTGAACAATCTCAATCTCTTCACCATCCATCCTGATGCTGCCATTTGGTCCAGTGGTGAGAATCTTTGTCTTCTAGATATTGAGCCTCAATCCAAATTGAAGGCTGCAGTCCTTGACCCTCTGAAGCATGTGCTTCGGATCCTCCTCAATTTCAGCAAGCAGAGTTATGTCATCTACATGAAGCAGATTGTTGATAGGTCTTCCACCAATCCTGATGCCACACCCAGATAATCTGTTCTGCATACAGGTTGAAAAGGTATGGAGACAGGACACATCTCTGGCATAAACCCTTCCCAATTTTGAACCATGCAGTGTTATCCTGCTCTGTTCTGATGACTGCCTCTTGGTCCAAGTATAGGTTTCGCATTAGCATGTTCAAGAATGGGATTCCCATTCTTCTCAGAGTCTGCCACAGTTTGTATGATCCACACAGTCAAACGCCTTTGCATAATCAATGTAACACAGATATACATTCTTCTGGTATTCCCTGCTTTCAGCTAAAATCCATCTAACATTAGCTACATTATCCCTAGTACCACGACCCCTTCTAAACCCAGCCTGGAATTCTGGCAGTTCTCTGCTGATGTGCTGTTCCAGTCATTTTTAGAGGATCTTCAGTAGAATCTTGCTTGCATGTGAAATCAACGATATTGTTCTATAATTTCCACATTCTGTTGGGTCACCCTTCTTTGGGATGGGAACAAATATAGATCTCTTCCAGTCAGTTGGCCAAGTGATTGTTTTCCAGATTTCTTGCTCACAACGTGGTGAGCATGTCCAGGGCAGCATCTGTTAGCTGAAATATGTCAACTGGCATACCATCTATTCCTGGGGCCTTATTTTTTGCTATTTCTTTCAAAGCTGCTTGAACTTCTTCCTTCATCACCATAGGCTCTTGCTCGTATGTTGTTTCATTTCAATACAGTGACTCAGTATATTCTTTCCATTTTTTTAATACTTCCTGGATTATTAAATATTCTGCCTAAAGCATCCTTGATTATAGCAACTCAAGGTTTGAATTTGTTCTTCAGTTCCTTGAGCTTAAGAAATGCTGAGTGAGTTCAGCCCTTTTGATTTTCTGACTCCAACTCCTAACATATTTCATTGTAATATTTTGCTTTGTCATCCCGCGCTGCCTTTTGAAATCTTTTATTCAACTCTTTAGTATCTTGAATTCTTCCATGTGCTTTGGCTTCTCTGTGCTCAAGTGCAATTTTCAGAGTCTCTTCTGATATCCACTTTGGTCTTCTCTTCCTTTTCTGTCTTTGTAATTACCGTTCGCACTCTTCCTGGATGATACCCTTGATATCCTCCCACAACTCATCTGGTCTTCACTAATTAGTGTTCAAGGCCTCAAACCTGTTCCTGAGATGGTTCTGAAATTCAAGTGGGACAGACTAAAAATCCTATTTTGGTTCCTGTGGATTTGGTTTAATTTTCCTTAGCTTCAGCTTAAACTTGCATATGAGTAGTTGGTGGTCTGTTTTACAATCAGCTCCTGGCCTACGTTTCACAGCTGATACTGAGCTGCTGCAGCGGTTCTTTCCACAGATGTAATCAATCTGATTCCTATGCACAATGTCAGGTGAAATCCATGTGTATAACCTGCGCTTATGTTTGTTAGAGTGAAACAGAATCTTCCCAGAGAAGCAGGACCACACAAATCCCCGCTCTGCCCTGCAGGTAAAGGAGAGGAATTCAAGCCTGCACCGAAAGAAAGAAATAGAATGCATAAATACTGACATTTTGGGTATTAGCAAAATGAGACAGATTGGAATGGGACATTTTGAATCCCACAATCATATGCTCTATTATGCTGGAGATGGACATGAATGGGGTCACTCTCATAGTTAAAAAGGCTATTATAGATCCATCTTGAAATACAATATTATGAGTGACAGGATGATAACCATACACATACAAGGAAGACCTGTTAATACCACCATTACTCAAATTTATGTGCCTACAACCAGAGACAAAGAGGAGGAAATAGATTAACTGTTGTAGTTAGCGATTGATCAAACATGTAACCAAGATGCATTAATAATAATAGGTGACTGGAATGCAAAAGTTGGGAATCAGGAAGGATCATTAGGAGATGGTGACATATGAGGGTGGGATAGAATGATAGAATTCTGTACAATCAATGATTTATTTATAGAAAATACCTTTTATAGGAAACATAAGTTCAGGTTAAACACATGCATTTCACATGATGGGATGCACAGAAATCAGATTTATTACATCTGTGGAAGGAACCATTGGAGAAGTTCAATATCAGCAGTGAACACTAGGCCAGGTGCTGATTGTGGAGCAGATGATCAACTGCTCATATGCAAGGTCAAATTAAAACTAAAGAATATTAAATCATATCCACAAGAATAAAAGTTTGATTCAGTCTATCTCCCATGAATCTAAAAACCAACTCAGGAATATGCTTGAGAGCTTGGGCATTAATGAACTAAGTCCAGATAAGCTGTGGGAATATATCAACAATATTGTTCATGAATAATGCAAAAAAGTAATTTAAAAGAAGGAAAAAGAAGAAAAAAACAAATTGGATGTCAGAAGATACTCTAAATAATACACTAGAATGCTGAAAAGCCATAGCAAAGGGAAAAAATCAAGAAGTTAAGGAGCTGAATAGAAGATTATAAAGGGCCATTCAGGAAGACAAGGCAAAATATTATAATGAAAAGTGCAAGGAGCTTGAGACAGAAAATCCAAAGGGAGGAACTCACTCAGAATATCTTAAGCTAAAAATACCCTGAAGAATAAATTCAAGCCTCAAGTTGCAATGTTAAAGGATGCTATGGGCAAAATATTTTTTTTCCAAGTTTTTATAAACTTTATTTAAAATCTCAATTTTAAAAGTATTTTTAGAAAAATAAAGATGAAGCATCAACAAGAGAGGAGGATGGATCAATACTGTGACTGTCACAA
>NW_006401461.1:0-2796 GCF_000299155.1 Elephantulus edwardii
GGAACAAGGAAGAAGAATCAGTAGTTGGAAAATATGGACTTGGTGACAGAAATGAAGCAGGAGATAGAATGATAGAATTCTGCATATTCAGTAATTTATTCATTGCAAATGCCTTTCATAAGAAACACAGAGGCTATATCCATGGATTCCACCTGATGGTATACATAGGAATCAAATTGGTTACATCTGTGAAAAGTAACTTTGGAGATGCTCAATATCAGCTGTGAAAACTAGGCCAGATGAAATTTTTGAATAGACCACAAACTACTCGTATGTAAGTTCAAGGTGAAGTTGAAGAAAATTAAAGCACGTTCACAGGAACTAAAATTTGAACTTTTCACAGGAACTAAAAACCATCTTAGGAACAGGTTTGAGGCCTTGAACATCAATGAGCAAAGACCATATGAGCTGTGGGAGCATATCAAGTGTATCATCTATGAAGAATGCAAAAGGTCATTACAAAGTCAGAGAAGGACCTAAAGAACATGATAGATGTCAGATGAGAATCTGAATATTACACTAGAGTGCCAAGAAGCCACAGTAAAGGGGGGAGGAATAAAGAAATGAAGGAGTTGAAGAGAAGATTTCAAAGGGCACATCAGGAAGACTAAGCAAATTATTATAATGCAATGTGCAAAGAGTTGGAGTAAAACAGTCAAAAGGGCTAAATACAACCAGCATTTCTTAAGCTGAAGGAATTAAAAAACAAAGTCAAGCCATGAGTTGCAATACTTAAGGATACTTTGGCCAGAATATTAAATGATCAAAGACGTATTAAAGAAGATGGAAGGAGTATCAGTCACTGTACCAGAAGGAATTGGCTGACACAGAAAAATTTCATGAAACAACATGTGAGCAACAGCTTGTGTTGATGAAGGAAGAAGTTCAAGCTTCTCCAAAAGAATGGGGAAAAACAAGGCTCCAGGAATTGACAGAATACCAATTGACATATATCAACAAACAGATGCTGCCCTGGATGTGTTCACTAAATTTTATCAAGAAATCTGGAGGACAGCCACCTAGTCAACTGACTGGAAGAGATCTAGATTTGTTCCCATTCCAAAGAAAAGTGACCCAACAGAGTGTGGAAATTATATAACAATATCATTAATATCACATGCAAGCCAGACTGTACTGAAAATTATCCCAAAACGACTGGAGCAGCATATCAACAGAAAACTGCCAGCTGTGCAGGCTGAGTTTAGAAGAAGTCATGGGTATTAGGGATATTGTAGCTAATGTTAGATGGATCTTGGCTGTAGGCAGAGAGTACCAGAGGAATGTCTGTCTGTGTTTCGTTGACTATGGAAAGGCATTTGACTGTATGGATGACAATAAACTGTGGCTGGCTCTGAGAAAATGGAAATCCCAGGACATTTGATTTTGCTTATGAGAAACCTGTACTTACGTGGACCAGGAGGCAGTCATCAGAACAGAGCTAGGAGACACTGCATGGTTCAAAATCTGGATGGGTGTATGCCAGGGATGTGTTCTGTCTCCATACCTTTTCAATCTATATGCAGAACAGATCATCCGGGAGGCTGGGCTCTATGAGGAGAAATGTGGCATCAAGATTGGAGGAACATTCATCACCAATCTGCACTAAGCAAATGACACTACCCAGCTTACTGAAACTGAGGAAGACCTGAAGTTCTTGCTGCAAAAGATCAAGGACTGCAGCTTTGGATATGGATTGAAGCTCAACACCAAGGAAACAAAGATTCTCATCACTGGGCTGATTGGCAGCATCATAATAGATGGTGAAGAGATTGAGATTGTTATGAGCTTTAGTTTTCTTGGCTCCATAATCCACACTCTTGGCACCAGCAGCCAGGAAATTAAAAGACAATTGTGTTGAGAAAGTCAGCTGTCAGAGACTTTTCCAAAATACTGAAGAACAACAATGTCACTTTGGAAACTAAAGTGTGTCTGATACAGACCATGATCTTTGCAAATACTTGTTATTCATCCACGCTGGAACTGAAGCCCCTTGACCTAACAGGTAGTAGTTCTGTAGCTGGCTGGGGTCTAAGTGCATCTGGGATATGGTGGTTGGAAGATTCTGCAGCACTCTGCAAAACGACCCAGGTCTTGGTGTTTTGCAGGGGTGCAATGAGCATGACAAATGCTCAAATTCTTTCAGTCCTGCATTGCACATCTTCTAAGCTTTTACAAAAGCCCTTGGGTTTCTTGAGTGAGCTCTGGTGGAAAACTGGATTTAGCTGGATTGAAATGTGAACTGAAATGCTGATAGTTCAAATCTGCTTGCCATTCTATAGAAGAAAGAAGATAAGTCACTATTAGTAAAAAAAATTCAATGAGAACAGATTTTTGTTAATTTTGTTTGTCAGGGTCATTGAAAATTCTATGAGGTTATTTGCTTTTACCACAGTGATGTCCTCTTTACGAATTTAGCTTTCTGATTTTACAATTCTGTTTATTCACTTACAGCCTTTGTACTAAAAAACAAACATTTCTTCATGTATCTGTTTGACATTTGAATGTTTTCCTCCGTGAAAATTCTTTCCATGTCTTTTGCCCATTTTATAATTGGGTTATTCATCTTATTCTTGTAGAGGCCCAAGAGTATTCTGTAAACTTATAAGACTCTGGTCTGAGATGGTGTTAACAAAGGTTTGTTCCCATTTGGTAAGTTTTCTATTCACCCCGTTGCAAAAAGCTTTTGGGTGCATAGTGAGTCAATCTTTAGAAGCTCCCATGAATCAATTTTATCCTCTTTAGATTGTGCATTTCTGGTTGTATATGGAAGTCTCTTTCTATCTTGGACTAGTGCTT
>NW_006401461.1:3166-3830 GCF_000299155.1 Elephantulus edwardii
ACAGTTTTTTTGATGGAGGGTGAAAAACATCGAAAGAATTTATTCAAATTTTTGTTCAAATTCTATAAATAAAGTAGTGGAAAATTTAAAAAAAATATAAAGAATATTAAAAAGTAAAAAAACAGCATACAACAACAAAACCCACAACCCTATTGTTTCTTATTTCTTTTGCTATCTGCTTTTCCAACATTTATTCTCTTTCTAATCCTCCACTTTCTTTTCTATTTTTCCTTTTCTTAATACACATATCTTCTTAACTAATTTTACCCTTCCTTTTATTTTTATTTGAGAAGAGAGTGGAAATGTATTTAATCTATCATTCTATACAAAGTGTTTTTCAAACTAAAGAAAACAAAATGTACTCCAACTCCTCAGTTATGACTATTGAGTCACAAATGGCTCACAGTTGACTCTCTATTGGGTTTCCATTGCTGTAACTTGTATTGGATAAGACAATCTATCTCTCTACCAGGAATGGCTGGTGGATTTGGATTTCTAGATAGGAACAGCTTTGAATTATCAGGGTAAATATCTATTGACTATGCCATCAAAGTTCCCTCTAATACCCCTAGAAATATTTTATGGCTTTGTTGTTTAATGTAAAAATCTATTTTCAAGTCCTTTGGAAAAATCTACAGTTCTATGTGTTGATTATTTCTTCTTC
>NW_006401461.1:3935-5304 GCF_000299155.1 Elephantulus edwardii
GCACAAAACTGGGGAATATTGCATTTGCATTATGTTATACACAGGTTCTCTCTAATTTAGAGTGAACTAGTTGACAACGACATTTTTTAGGGAGTCCATCTCATGTGAACTATACCAATTCTAGAATAGTTCTCCTAGGATAGTTTTGGAAGCAGGAGTATCATACACTTCCTAAACAACATACTTCTAGAAACTCTATGAACTTTGATAAATGTCTATAGTTGTAGAGGGGTTTCAGGCTTTTTGTTCATAGGGTTGAGTCATGCTGGACTTGGAGGTAATCAACAATAAGAAGCAAGGGGTCAGAACTTAAAGGATAAGAACACAAGGGATAGGGGATGGAGAGAGGGCACTTGTTTGCAAATACCTCTACTCTTTTGTGCAAAAATTGTGACATATTTTGCATTAACATCCTACTTCACTTTGAAAAGTGTCACAGAGAAATTTATACAGAAGTCCACTATAGTAACTCAGAATTTTGACATCCACACAATTTTAACTTTGCTTTTCTTTTAAAGAAAAGTAGGGAAAAGAACCCTCAAACAATGTCTGTGCTCTGTTCAAAAGTATTATGAGTAGCTTAGAAGAAGAAAAATTGCCACTGTAGAGAAATCCAATTGATTTTTGTATTGATCTTATATCCTGCTGCTTTGCTGAATTGGTCAACTGTGCCCAGTTGCTGAGTCTTTAGGGTTTATTAAGTATATTGTCATATCATCTATGTATAGAGATTATTTTGCTTCCTCTTTGACAACTTGGATACCTCTTATTTTCTTCTCTTGTCTTATTGCTATCACTAAGCATTCCAATAAAATATTGAATAGTGGAGGTGATAGTGGGCATCCTTGCCTAGAACTGGAACTCAGAAAAATAACACCCTTCAAAATAGCTTATCACAAGAATAAATACTTGGGAGTAAATCTAACCAGAAACACAAAGGATCTATTAAAAGAAAATTACAAAACATTGCTACCAGAAACGAAAAAGAGACCTGGAGAAATGAAAGAATATACCTTGTTCATGGATAGGAAGTCTCAATATTGTGAAAAAAGGCAATAATACCAAAGGCAATTTACACGTTCAATGCAATTTCGATACAAATACCAATTCCATTCTTCAACGAGATGGAAAAGGCAATCTCCAATTTTATTTGGAATAGAAAGAGGCCCCAAATAAGCAAAGTACTCCTTAAAAAGAGAAACAAGGTAGGAGGCATCCCACTCCCTGAATTCTCTACACTGCCATGGTGGCCAAAACAGCATGGTACTGGTACAATGACAGACACACAGATCAATGGAATAGAATTCAGAATTCAGAAATCAGCCCATCTACCTATGGTCAACTGATTTTTGACAAGGAGGTGGAATCA
>NW_006401461.1:5599-6153 GCF_000299155.1 Elephantulus edwardii
CTTGGAAGAACTCTACAGTTCCTAATCCACAACATAAACAGTCTTCTAAGCATCCTGATAAACTTAAAACCAGGAGAGGATAGATGCATGAGACTTTCTTAAGAATCGAATCTCTATGCACATCCAAGAACTTTTACAATAGGGTGAAAAGGAAAGCCACAGACAGGGAAAAAATATTTGGCAATGAAATTTCTGATAAGGGATTTTATATCTAGGATTTATAGAATATTCCAGCACCACAGCAAGATAAAAGTAAACTATCCAGTTGCAAAATTGACACAGAATATGAACAGACACTACAACAAAGAAGACATTCAGATGATGAATAAATACATGAAGAAGTGTTCAAAATCCCTAACTCCAAAAGAGATGCAAATCCAAACAACTATGAGATATCATCTCACCCCAGTAACAATAGTAATATTCAACAGAGCAGCAAACAACAAAAGCTGACAAGGTTGTGGAGAAACTGGAACCCTTATTCACTGTTGGTGGCAGTGTAAAATGGTACAACCACTATGGAAGGCAGTATGGTGCTTTCTCAAAAAGTTGTA
>NW_006401461.1:7051-9112 GCF_000299155.1 Elephantulus edwardii
GGTGTTCAGCATAACAGCAACTCCAAGTTGTTCAGTACAGTAAATAGACAAATGATTGCTGGATCTTTTAAATAATATTCTTCAAAAATTAATAAATTTGGCCTAAGAGCTCTACGGGATTTTAAAACCACAGCCTCTAGCAGGGCTCCACCCTTACCCTTATTCTAAGGCTTAAAGGTCACCCACTTTTGAGGGGGGGAAAAGAAAAGTAACAAACCACCAAAATGACCCCAGAAACTTCCCTTGCCTGAGCACCATTAATACCACCATTAAGGAAAGCAAACTTTGGAAAGGGGTGGGCAGGGACGAAAATGTACAACAATGAATAAATGGGGGGGGTGCGATTAAATGGGAAGAATATACTGTAAATATGTGTGTGTGTGTGTGTGTGTGTGTGTGTGTGTGTGTGTGTATCACCATTGTGTTGGCTTCATTAGAACTGTAACACGATATGATTCTTCTTTTAATCATCATACCAAATAAATACCAGCAGATTCTCTGCCTAACAGTTAAAAAAATTATTTCTTTAAAGAATTTTTGTCTCATTCAAATGTACTTTGTTGAGACTAGAACAAGTCATTGGTAGAGCTTGGTACACTGCCTTACAGTGTTGAAATTAGTAAATTGAAAGATAACGCTACTCAAATTAGTGGATTCTCTAGTATTTATAGTGCAGGTTTTCTGTGAAGTACTTTATTCATCAGCTGGAGAAAATGACTTGTCTCATTGGGAAAAAAATGAATATGTGATGTGCATTTTTAAGTCTTGTTTGGTTCTTCTTAAGTGAAATACTGTAATGGAGATCAAAATTTATAGTCTAGGAATCCATGAAAATCGGAGATTTTCTTTCTTCCATTTTCCAATGAAGTCTCAGAAAAATAACTTTAATCACAACAACCTTTATTTTTTATTATGTTAGCTACATTGTATGCTGAATCTTGTGGTTTCTTTTGCAAGCACTTTATTGAATTTTTTGTTTATTTGCAAGATCTTGGGGAGGGTACATATTATAGTTCGAGGCTATAGAAAAATTCATTTCCCCAAATCTGGGTGATACATTGAGTGAAAACAATCATTCCTTACTTTATGGTGAATCTGTTCAGTGAGTGAGTATTCCACCAACTCTTGCAGAGGTAAAATTTCTATGTTGCTGTTTTGTGCCATGGAGACAGAACTGACCCATAGCTGGCCCTTTAGCAAGTTTTTAGAGGCAGTAAATCACAAAGAAGGAAACTGCCCATCCTTCTCCTTTAAAAAAAAAAACAAACAAAAAACCTAAAAACAACAAAGTACTGTAGTGTTTTGAAAGAAAATTTTTATACCTTTCTTGATTAGGTAAATTTTACGTACACTGTTCTAAACTTGTGTTTTGAGAAAGGATCTATTTTATTTCCTAACTTTTAATAAGGCACTTTGCTGCATGGTAAGGAGCTATGCTGCCTACCCGCCCCCACTACCCCCCCAAAAAAAGTATGCATTTTGAATCAATAGGTTGCTCTGAGGAAGAAAGATGGACAATATCCTCTCTTCCAATTTACTGTCTCTGAAAACCTTTTGGAGTGTCAGCATGAGTTTGGTTCTGCGTGAGTTGATGGTTTGCAATAACAACAACTCTTAATATTTGTTTTTTACTCCATAACCTAGATGGTGTTTTTCTTTTTTTATATCTCTTGGAAATGTGAATGATTGGATGCTGTTCATACTTAGGAGTCAGCTTGTGGTGCAGATAACAATGACCATTTTTGTATTCATAATTTTAAAATTCTGAGATTATTATGCATTCACATTTTAAGGTGTAATGCTAAAAGTTTCCTTATGTTCTTTCCCAGTTTTCAAGTTATTGAAACATCTTGTAAAAATGTAGGACAGTGTCATAACTAAGATATTGACATTGATACATTTGGTAAATAAGTTTCTTTTAAATGTGAATCCTTCAAGTTATCTTTGGATAGACAGAACCTCTACTCATAGCTCTTACTCTCTCCACAGGTATTACATTCTTAACATCTGGATCACTATTCTCTTTTTTTCTATATGTGCACATATTGTTGTTGCTGTTGT
>NW_006401462.1:0-681 GCF_000299155.1 Elephantulus edwardii
GCTCCTGCCTTCTGGCAAGGAGAGCTTCCCAAGAGCTGGGAGGACCCGGCCGAACCAGGAACAGTATGGCAACTACTTCCCAGCAGCCTTCGGCTTAAGGCGGCCTCGGGGTCCAAACCCTACTCCCAGGCTGGTTAGCCTCCCTCCAGGGACAGAGCAAACCTGCACGTCAAACACATTCCCGGAAAAGTAGTAGACTCGAAAAGCTTGCCACGATTCCTGCAATCCCACCACCACGCTCCTGCCTGCTGGCAAGGAGAGATTTCCAAGAGCTGGGAGGAGCCGGCCAAACCAGGAACAACATTGCCACTACTTCCCAGCTACCTTGGGCTTAAGGCCTCCTCCTGATTAGAACCCGAGGGCCAGGTTGGCTAGCCTCACTCCAGGGACAGAGCAAACATGGACGTCAAACACATTCCCGGAGAACAGTCAACTCCACCAGCTTGCCATGATTCCTGCACTCCCACCACCACGCTCCTGCCTTCTGGCAAAGAGAGCTTCCCAGGACTTGGGAAGAGCCGGACAACCCAGGAAAAACATGGCCACCGATTCCCAGCTGCCTTGGGCTTAAGGTCGCCTCCTGGTTCAAACCCTAGGCCCAGACTGCCTAACCTCACTCCAGGGACAGAGCAAAGCTGCACGTCAAACACATTCCCGGAAAAGAAGTCAACTCCAAAGCTT
>NW_006401462.1:2931-3611 GCF_000299155.1 Elephantulus edwardii
CTCTTGGCTAGCTTCACTCCATGGACAGAACAAACCTGGACGTCAAACACATTCCCAGAAAAACAGTCGACTCCAACAGCTTGCCACGATTCCTGCATTCCCACCTCCACGCTCCTGCCTTCTGGCAAGGAGAGCTTGCCCGACCTGGGAGGAGCCAGCCAAACCAGGAACAACAAGGCCACTACTTCCCATCTGCCTTGTGCTTTAGGCCGCCTCCTGGTTCAAACCCTAGGCCCAGACTGGCTAGCCTCACTCCAGGGTCAGGGCAATCCTGCACATCAAACACATTCCCAGAAAAGCAGTAGACTCCAAAAGCTTGCCACGATCCTGCACTCCCACCACCATGCTCCTGCGTTCTCTCAAGAAGAGCTTCCCAAGAGCTGGGAGGAGCCGGCCAAACCAGGAACAACATGGCCACTAATTGCGAGCTGCCCTCGATTTAAGGCTGCCTCCAGGTTCAAACCCAAGGCCCAGGCTGTCTAGACGCACTCCAGGGACAGAGCAAACCTGCACGTCAAACACATTCCTGGAAAAGCAGTCGACTCCAAAAGCTTGACACATTTCCTACACTCCCACCAACAGACTCCTGCCTTCTGGAAAGGAGAGCTTCCCAGGACCTGGGAGGAGCCGGCCAAACCAGGAACAACACGGCCAGTACTTCCCAGCTCCCTTGGGCTTAA
>NW_006401462.1:4991-9001 GCF_000299155.1 Elephantulus edwardii
TACTTCCCAGCTACCTTGGGCTTAAGGCTGCCTGCTGGTTCGACACCTAGAACCAGGCTTGCTAACCTCACTCCAGGGACAGAGCAAAAATGCCCGTTAAACACATTCCTGGAAAAGCAGTTGACGACAAAAGCTTGCCACGATTCCTGCACTCCCACCACCACTCTCCTGACTTCTGGCAAGGATTGCTTCCCAAGTGCTGCGATGAGCCGGCCAAACCAGGAAAAACATGACTACTACTTCGCAGCTGCCTTGGGCTTAAGGCTGCCTCCTGGTTCGAACCCTAGGCCCAGGCTAGCAAGCCTCACTCCAGGGTCAGAGCAAACCTGCACGTCAAACACTTTCTGAGAAAAGCAGTCGACTCAAAACGGTTGCCACGATTACTGCACTCCCAACACCACGCTCCTGTCTTCTGGAAAGGAGAGCTTCCCAAGAGCTGGGAGGAGCTGGCCAATCCAGGAACAACATGGCCACGACTTCTCAACTGCCTTGGGCTTAATGCGGCCTCCTGGTTCGAACCCTAGTCCCAGGCTGCCTAGCCTCGCTCCAGGGACAGAGCAAACCTGCACCACAAAAACATTCCCAGAAAAGCAGTCCACTCCAAAAGCTTGACACGATTCCTGCACTCTCACCACTACGCAGCTGCCTGCTGACAAGGAGAGTTTCCCAAGAGTTGGGATGAGCCGGCCAAACCAGGAACAACATGGCCACTACTTCCCAGCATCCCTGGGCTTAAGGCCGCCTCCTGGTTTGAACCCTAGGCTCAGGCTGGCTCGCCTCAATCCAGGGACAGACAAAACTGCAATTCAAACACATTCACGGAAAACAGTCGACTCCAAAAGCTTGCCAGGATTCTTGCACTCCCACCACCACGCTCCTGCCTTCTGTCAAGGCGAGCTTCCCAAGAGCAGGGAGGAGCCGGGCAAACCAGGAATAACATGGCCACTACTTCCAAGCTGCCCTCGGCTTAAGGCCGCCTCCTTGTTCAAACCGTAGGGCGAGGCTGCCTAGCCTCACTCCAGGGATAGAGCAAATATTCATGTCAAACACATTCCCAGAAAAGCAGTCGAATCAAAATGCTTGCCACGATTCCTGCACTCCCAACACCACGCTCCTGCCTTCTCTCAAGGAGAGATTCCTAAGAGCTGGGAGGAGCCGGCCAAACCAGGAACAACATGGCCACTACTTCCCACCTGACATGGGCTTAAGCGCGCCTCCTGGTTCAAACCCTAGGACCAGGACGGCTAGCCTCACTCCAGGGGCAGAGCAAGCCTGAACGGAAAACACATTCCCAGAAAAGCAGTCGCCTCCAAATTCTCGCCCTGGTTCCTGTACTCCCACCACTGTGCTCCTGAATTCTGGCAAGGAGAGGTTCCCAAGATCTGGGAGGAGCCGGCCAAACCTGGAACAACATGACCACTACTTCCCAGCTGCCTTGGGCTTAAGGCCTCCTCCTGTTTCGAACCCACGTCCCAGTCTGGCTAGACTCACACCAGTACAAACAAACCTGAACGTCAAACACCTTTCCAGGAAAGCAGTTGAATCCAAATGCTCGCCAAGGTTCCTGCACTACCACCACCACGCTCCTGCCTTCTGTCAAGGAGTGCGTCCCAAGAGGTGGCACTTGCCGGCCAACACAGGAGCAACATGGCCACTACTTCCCAGTTGCCTTGGGCTTAAGGCCGCCTCCTGGTTCGAACCCTAGGCCCAGGCTAGCAGGCCGCACTCCAGGGAAAGAGCAAACCTGCACGTCAAACACATTCCCGGAAAAGCTGGCAAGGAGAGGTTTCCAAGAGTTGGGAGGAGCCGGCCAAACCAGGAACAACATGGCCACTACTTCCCAGCTGCATCGGGCTTAAGGCTGCCTGCTGGATCGAAACCTAGACACAGGCTTGCTAGGCTCAGTCCAGGGACAGAGCAAACCTGCACATCAAACCCAATCGCAGAAAAGCAGTCGATACCAAAAGCTTGCCACAATCCTGCACTCCCTCCACCACGCTCCTGCCTTCGGGCAAGGAGAGCTTCCCTAGATCAGGGAGGAGCCGGCCAAACCAGGAACAACATGACCACTACTTCGCAGCTGCCTTGGGCTTAAGGCTGCCATGTGGTTCACACGCTAGTCCCAGGCTGGCTAGCCTCACTCCAAGGACAGAGCAAAGTTGCACGTCAAACACATTCCCGGAAAAGAAGTCAACTCCAAAAGCTTGCCACGATTCCTGCACTCCCACCACTACGCTTCTGCCTTCTGGCAAGGAGAGCTTCCCAAGAGCTGGGAGGAGCCAGCGAAACCAGAAACAACATGGCCACTACTTTCCAGTTGCCTTGGGCTTATGGTCGACTTGTGGTTCACACGCTATGCGCAGGCTGGCTATCCTCACTTCAGGGACAGAGGAAACCTGCACATCAAACACTTGCCCGGAAAAGCAGTCGACTCCAAAAGCTTGCCACGATTCCTGCATTCCCACCTCCACGCTCCTGCCTTCTGGCAAGGAGAGCTTCCAAAGAGCTGGGAGGACCCGGGCGAACCAGGAACAGTATGGCCACTACTTCCCAGCTTCCTTGGGCTTAAGGCCGCGTCCGGGTCCAGACCCTAGGCCCAGGCTGTATAGTCTCACTCCAGCGACAGAGCAAATCTGAACGTCAAACACATTCCCGGAAAAGCAGTCGACTCCAAAACCTTGCCACGATTACCTCCCTCCCACCACCATGCTCCTTCTTGTTGGCAAGGGGAGTTTCCCAAGATCCGGGAGGGGCCCTGCAACCCAGGAACAACATGGCCACTACTTCCCAGCTTCCTTGGGTTTAAGGCCGCCTTCTGGGTCACACATTAGGCCCACGCTGGCTAGCCTCACTCCAGAGAAAGAGCAAACTGCACGTCAAACACATTCCTGGAAAAGAAGTTGACTCCAAAAGCTTGCCACGATTCCTGGACTCCCACCACCACGGTCCTGCCTTCTGGCAAGGAGAGTAACCAAGAGCTGGGTGGAGGTGGCCAAAAGAAGAACAACATGGCCACTACATCCGAACTGCCTTGGGCTAAGGGCCGCCTCCTGGTTCAAACCCTAGGCCGAGGCTGGCTAGCCTCAATACATGAACAGAGGAAACCTGCAAAACAAACACATTGCCGGGAAAACTAGTCGACTCCAAAAGCTTGCCACGATTCCTGCACTACCACCACCACGCTCCTGCCTTCTGTCAAGGAGTGCGTCCCAAGAGCTGGGACTAGCCAGCCAACAGAGGACCATCATGGCCACTACTTCCCATTAGCCTTGGACTTAAGGCTGCCTCCTGGTTCGAACCCTAGTCCCAGGCTGCCTAGCCTCAGTCCAGGGACAGAGCAAACCTGCACGTCAAACACATTCCCGGAAAAGCTTGCCAAGATTATTGCACTCCCACGACCACGCTCCTGCCTTCTGGCAAGGAGAGCTTCCCAAGAGCTAGGAGGAGCTGGCCAAACCAAGAACAACATGGCCACTACCTCCCAGCTGCCATGGGATTAAGGGCGCCTCCTCGTTCAAACACTAGGCCCAGGACAGCTAGCCTCACTCCAGGGACAGAGCAAACCTGCACGTCAAACACATTCCCGGAAAAGCAGTCACCTCCAAATTCTCGCCCCGATTCCTGCACTCCCACCACCACGCTCCTTCCTGCTGGCAAGGAGAGGTTTCCAAGAGTTGGGAGGAGCCAGCCAAACCAGGAAAAACAGGACCACTACTTCCCAGCTGCATTGGGCTTAAGCCTGCCTGCTGGTTCGAAACCTAGACACAGGCTTGCTAGGCTCACTCCAGGGACAGAGCAAACCTGCACATCAAACCCATTCGCAGAAAAGCAGTCGATTCCAAAAGCTTGCCACGATCCTGCACTCCCACCACCACCACTCTCCTGACTTCTGGCAAGGAGAGTTCCCAAGTGCTGGGAGGAGCCGGCCAAACCAGGAAAAACAGGACCACTGTTTCGCAGCTGCCTTGGGCTTAAGGCCACCTCCTGGTTCGAACCCTAGGCCCAGGCTA
>NW_006401463.1:0-8856 GCF_000299155.1 Elephantulus edwardii
AGCATGCCATAAACCCTAGATAGGGATAGAGGTGGTGGAAGCTGCCCCTAGATCATCCAGGCTCCCTTTTATACCAGATATTTCTCTCTGGTAGGCCAAATTTCTCAGCCTTTATTTTTCTCTCAGATGGACATATGTAAGAGTTCACAATTAAGGTTACATAGTGGAATGAATGTACTTGGGGCGGTGGGAGGGGTGCAGGGGGATTGTGTACCATGGAGGGAGTCTTTCTTTTACTTTTGAAAGATGGGGGTCGTGGGTCAGAGCTGCAGGGGTGTGTCCCGATTCAAGTCCACTCCCACCGTTCACTGCGTCTGCGCACAGCCCTTGGCCAGTCCTAAAGTTCAGGGCGGGGGGGGAGGGGTGGGGAGCAATGTGATACCTGAAGATGGGGGTCATGGGTCAGATCTGCAGGGGTGTCCCATTTGGTTTATTTTGTGATTTAATTCTTCAGCATTTTTGTTGAGTTTCTTTATGAAAGTTCTATCTTTTCTTTAGTGTATTTATGTTTCCATCTTCTATAGTAGTGTTGTCTATTTCCGTTTTCATTTTTGTTAAATTTTTTAAATGTATTTTTCAAGTCTTTCACTTGATTCATAGATTTGTATTATTTTTATATCTTTTTGTTCTATTGACTCTTTAATCAATACATAGTAACCTTCCTTGTCTTTTATGATGGTTTTTGCTTTGAAATCTATTTATCAGAAATTAATATCACCATTCCTGGTTTTTTCTGATTGTCATTTGCTTGGTATGTTTTTTCCCCACCCTTTTATTTTTATTCTTCCTTTATCTTCATTTTTCAGATGTGTCTCTTGTAGACAGCATTGTGATGGATTTTTTTTTTTAATCTGGTAATCATTTTCTCTTCAGTGGTGCATTCAAACCGTTTACATTCAGTGAAATTATTGAGAGGCAAGGTTTCATTGATATCATTTTGTTGAGTTCTTTTTGGTGGTGTTGGTCTATTCCGCTTTCTCTCGCACCTCTGTAAGAAGGACGTCTCTTCATGTTTCCTGCAATGCTGGTCCTGTTTTTATAAACTACCTTAGGTTAAACCGGGTGGCTCCTTGGAGGCAAGGGTTCTGAGGCCCTGTGTAACATACTTTGGACATGTTGTGAGGAGAGATCGGTCCTTGGAGAAGGACATCATGGTTGGGAGGGTGGAGGGACAGCACAGGAGAGGAAGGCCCTCTATGAGGTGGATTGATTCAGTGACTGGGATAATTGGGATGGCAGTGTCAGAGACAGTGCGATTGGCACAGGACAGAGCGGAGTTTAGGGCTGTTGTACAATAGGGTCGCTATGAGTCGCAAGCGACTCGACGGCACATAACAACAAGAACCAACTTAGGTTCTATTTTTCTGGGAATCTCTTGACCTCTCCTTCTTATTTGATCGGCAATCTTGCTTAATGTAAAAGTCTTGGTTGACAGTTGTGTTTCTTCAGTTTTCAATATATGCCATTTTATTGTCTTCTTACTCAGATGGTTTCTGCTGAGAAACTGGCACTTAATCTTGTTTGCTCTTCCTTATAGGTTACTTTTTGTTTCTAATCTTGTTTGCTCTCCCTTATAGGTTACCTTTTGTTTCTATCTCTATGCTTTCAGAATTCTCTCCTCATCTTTTGTTCTTTCAAATTTGACTATCATATGTCTTAGTGTTTTTCTTTTTAGGTCTATTCTATATGGTGTTCTCTAAGCTTCTTGAATATGTTCTTTCATTTTTCATTATACCTGGGAAATTTTCTTCTATAAGTCTTCCACAACTTTTTTGGTGCTTTTACTTGCTTCTTCCTGTTCTGGGATTCTGCTTTTGCACATGTTCTTTCTCTTGATGTTGTCCCACATTATTCTTAGATTTTCTTCTTTTTCCTTTCTTTTTGATTCTGCTTTTTGATCTAGCAGATCTATGGTGACAGTTTTACTAATTTACTGGTTCTGTGTTCCATCTCTTCAACCCTTTTCATGTTTTCAACTCTATTATGTTGACAGCATCTGAAACATAGGTCCTCATATTTTGGATTGTGGTTTCTTGTTTTTCCATATTCTGTAATACCTTGTTTGTTTTATTTGCATTGTTTTAAATTGGGTTTGTTTTTTGGTTTTTTTTTTACGCTCCTTCTGGTTTTTGCTTGGGCTGTTCTCAAATTATTCAAATTTGTCTTTCATCCATTGAAAGTATTCAATCATTGTTCTTTTAAATTTTTTGGCAGAAAGTTCAGTAAGACTTCTGGCTTCAGGAAATCCATTGATACTGGCTCTCTTTTTTGCGTGGCATCTTCCTTTGGACTTGTGTATGAATAAGGGTTCCAGTTTCTCTACAACCTCGCCAGCATTTGCTGCTTGCTGTTCTGTTAAATTTTGCTATTTTGATTGGGGTGAGATGATATCTCATAGTTGTTTTGACACATTCCTCCTCTTAAAACCCAGCCTCCCAAATGATCTGTTCTGCTTATAGATTAAAAATATTTGTAGACAGGACTCATCCCTGATGCAATCCCTTCCTGATTTTGAACCATGCAGTGTTTCCCTGCTCTGTTCTGTGGTCTTTTTCCTGGTCCAAGTATAGATTTCACTTAAGCACATTCAAATGTCTGAGATTCCCATTCTCCTCAAGGTTAACCACAATTTGTTGTGATCCACACAGTGGAATTCCTTTTCATAGTCAATGAAACACAAATAGACATTTCTCTGGTTCTCTTTAATTTCTAGAAAGTCCATCTGCGATTGGAATTAATATCTCTAAGGCCACAGCGTCTTGTAAACCCTACTTGTATTTCTAGTAGTCTTCTATCAATGTACTGTTCAGAAAACAGAGAACAATTTTTTTAAAATAAAAAAGAAATACAAAGCCAAATAGATAAAATAAATTGACTATCAGAAGTGATAAAAACAGCAAATTGAAATTCAAATTAAGTTGAAAATTGCAGCAATAAATATTGAAATAACAGGAACAGCATTGAATATATCAAACAAAATATAATGCATACTTACTTTGTATACAAAACAATATAAAATAAAAATAACTTTTTTTAAAAAAAGAGGAAATGACTTAATAATTCCTGGTAATGATTGTTGTTGTTGTTTTTGTTTTTGTTATGGGCCATTGAGTCTCTTGTGACTCATAGTGACCCTATGTACAAGGGCCATAAATTCTGCTTTGTTCTGTGCCATTCACACTGTCTCTGACACACCCATCCTGATTACCCCAGTCACTGAATCAGTCCACCTTATAGAGGGCCCTTTCATCCTGTGCTGTCCCTCCACCCTCCAAGAATGATGTCCCTCTTCAAGGACTGGTCCCTCCTTACAACATGTTCAAAATATCTCAAAGGAAGCCTCAGAATCCTTGCCTCCAAGGAGCCCTGTTTAACCCTCTCCAGTCCTGTTCCAGTCTCACTTTCTCTAATACATTGGAGCCCCTTGCTGCAATCACCCTATCAGTCCATCTCATTGTAGGGCTTCCTCTTTTTCCCTGACCTTCCACCCTTCTCTATATATCTTTTTCCAAAGATTAGTAACATATCCCAGCAACATGTCCAAAGTCTGAGAGATGAAACTTGTTATTCCTGCCTTTAGCTGTATCTTTCCCAAGTCATACCTTTTCGTTCTTTTGGCAGTCCATGGGATATTCAGTATTCTTTTTTGCCAGTACTACAACTCAAAGGCATCACTTCTTCTGCTTTCTTATTCATTTTCCAGCTCCTAGATACATAGTAATGGCCTGACTCAGCCACACCTTCCTCCTCTTCCTCACTGCTCTTCAGTATTTTGCAGAGCTCTCTGGCAGCAGACTTACCCAAAGAAGTACGTCTCCTGGTATCCTGAGCTATGTTATATGTTTTCCTGATTGTTTTTACGGTTTGTTCTTAGAGGTACAGTCTCTACCAGTTCATTATATCAGGAATTAATTTACATACTGCTTATTACTTTACAGATGAGTGTTTGCTTGCTTGTTAGTTCTTGTTGGTACACCATGTGTCTATTTGTGATTGACACAATGACTCCTGAAATAGACTCTAATGTGTTAAGAAGTGTGAGGATGTCACTGAAGAGGACAGGGTTCAAATTTGTTGTTCTATGGTTTGATTTGTTTTGTGGTTTGCTATGCGTCATACTCAACTCAATGGCACTTAATAAGAAGAATCATGTTGAAACATTCTGCCATTGCAGTCTTCATATTCTGGATTGTGCTTTCACAAGTTTTTGGGATTTTTTCCATTACTGTGTTGGTTGAAACCTCTCTATCTTGAGATAGTATTTTTTTAATTCTTCGTTTCCATTCTTCTATATTTTGTAGTTGTTTCTGCAGCTGTTCTTTTTTTTTTAATTTTAATGATTTTAATGAACATTTACAAAGATTTTGGATTTCCACTCATTCATTGCTGCACTTCTCTCCCTGCTCAGCCATTCCCCCCGCCTCGCCCCCCAGTTCGCTCCTCTCTTTGAAAAGTAAAAGAAAAGCTCCCTCCCTGGTACACAATCTTCCCGCACTCCTCCCACCGTCCCAAGTACATTCCACCTTGCAACCTTAATTGTGAACTCTTGTGATAACCATAATACCCTATCATATATCGCTTTTAAATTATTCTCTCCCTCATCTGTTTCAGTGCAGTATATACAATTTGTCCAGTTTTTCTGTCTTACCCCTACCCTGATATCAGTCCCATTTTATACCGGTGGCACCATGCAATATATGTCCTTTTGCGACTGAGATATTTCACTCAGCATAATGTCCTCCAGGGTCACCCATTTTGAGTAATATTGCATGCGTTCCTTGTTTTTCAATGCAGTGTAGTATTCCATTGTGTGAATATACCACAGCTTTTCCATCCATTCATTTGTTGATGGACACCTGGCTTGTTTCCAACTCCTTGCTATTGTGAACAAAGCTGCAATAAACATGGGTGTGCATATTCTGCAGCTGTTCTTAAAGCCTCATGTGGATATATTTCTACTGGCTCTCTGTCTCTAGGGCATTCACTTTATTTATGTTTCCAAATATATCTTCCATTAATTGCAGCTTCTTCAGTATTCTTTCAAATAGCTCTCTGTCAATGTATTTCTTCTCTCACACAGATTCTAGAGTACTAAGTTTTTGTTTTCAAAATTTTTTTTTATCCTTTGTACCTTCTTTATAGCTGTTCATATGACTTTATGTCGATATATTTCTTCTCCCTGTTTCCTTTTATTAAAATTTTAGTTTTATATTGGTTTGTTTACCGAGTTCCTAAACATTTTGTTTTACACTATCCTTCATTCACATTTTGTTTCATACAATCATTCCCTTTCTTTATGTTTTTTGTTTTTTTCTTATTAATTTCAATGAACATTTACAGAGATTTTGGATTTCCATTCATTCATTGTTGCACTTTTCTCCCCACCCACCCCACCCCCACCCCCAGTACACTCTTCTCCTTGAAAAGAAAAAGAAACAAGCAAAAAACCTCCTTCATTGGTATATAATCCCCCCTGCACACCTCCACCCCCACTCCGAGTATGCTACACTCTGCAACCCTTATTCCAAACTCTTATGATAATCATAATGCCCTAAAAATATTATTTTAAACTGTTCTCTCCCTCATCGGCTTCAATGCAGTAAACATAATTTATCCAGTTTTTCTCATTCTTACCCCCACCTTGATGTCAGTGTCATTCTACAACGGTGGCACCATACAGTATTTGTCCTTTTGTGACTGAGATATTTCACACAGCATTATGTGCTCCAGGGTCACCCATTTTGAATAATATTGCATGAGTTCCTTGTTTTTCAATGCAGCATAGTATTCCATTGTGTGAATATACCATAGGTTCTCTATCCTTCATTTGTTGATGGGCACTTGGGTTGTTTCCAACTCCTTGCTATTGTGAACAAAGCCGCCATAAACATGGGTATGCATATATCTGCTTGAATGTCCGTTATGGTCTCTTTGGGGTATATTCCCAGTAGTGGAATTGCTGGGTCAAATGGTATCTCTATTTACAACTTTTTGAGAAAGCACCATACCACCTTGTACAGTGGTTGCACCATTTTACACTGCCACCAACAGTGAATAAGGGTTCCAGTTTCTCCAACATTGCCAGCATTTATTGCTTGCTGTTCTGTTAAATTTTGCTAGTCTTACTGGGGTGAGGTGATATCTCATAGTTGTTTTGATTTGCATCTCTCTTAGAGCTAGGTATTTTGAACATTTCTTCATGTACTTGTTGGCCATCCGAATGTCTTCTTTGGTGAGGTGTCTGTTCATATCCTGTGCCCATGTTTCTATTGGATTATTTATCTTGTTGTGGTGCGCAAGTATTTTATAAATTCTAGATATAAATCCCTTATCTGACATGTCATTAACAGACACTTTTTCCCAGTCTGTGGCTTCCCTTTTTACCCTGTTGGAGAAATTTTTGGATGTGCATAGGAATTTGATTCTAAGAAGGTCCCATTCATCTATTTTATCTTCTCCTGGTTGTAGATTTTTCAGGATACTTGGAACACTGTTTATGTTGTGGATTAGGAGTACTAGAATTCTTCCAAGCTTTTCTTTAATGAAGTTTATAGTCCTTGGATTTAGTCCTACGTCCATGATCCACCTTGACTTGTTTTTTGTATATGGAGTGAGGTGTGGATCTTGCTTAAGTCTTCTGCAGATAATTTTCCAATTCTGCCAACACCATTTGTTAAAAAGGCTGTCATTTCCCCACCTAACAGATTTCATCTCTTTGTCAAAAATCAGTTGTTCATAGGTAAATAAGCTGATTTCGGGGTTCTCAGTTTTATTCCATTGATCTATGTGTCTGTCATTGTACCAGTACCATCCTGTCTTAACTACCACAGCAGTGTAGTAGGATTTGAAATCAGGGAGTGAGATGCCTCCTACCTTTTTTCTATTTTTAAGGAGTGCTTTGCTTATTCGGGGCTTCTTTTCATTCTAAATGAAGCTGGAGATGGCATTGGTATTTGTATTGGGATTACATTAAAAGTGTAAATTGCCTTTGGTAGTATTGCCATTTTCACAATATTGAGTCTTCCTATCCATGAGCAAGGGATACTTTTCCACTTCGTCAGGTCTCTTTTTGCTTCTTGTAGTAATGTTCTGTAATTTTCTTTGAATGGATCCTTTGTTCTTCTGATTAGGTTTACTCGTCAGTATTTAATCTTGTGATTAGCTATTGTGAAGGGTATTCTTTTTCTTATCTCTGGCTCTGTTTTCTCTTTGTCACTGTAGAGAAATCCAACTGATTTTTGTATGTTGATCTTGTATCCTGCTACTTTGCTGACTTGGTCAACTATGTCCAATAGTTTTTTTGCTGAGTCTTTAGGGTTTTCTAAGTATACCATCATACCATCTGCATAGAGAGCTAATTTCACCTCCTCTTTGCCAATTTGGATACCTCATATGTCTTTCTCTTGTCTTATTACTATTGCTAAGACTTCCAATACAATATTGAATAAGAGTGGTGATAATAGGCATCCTTGCCTAGTTCCTTTTCTTAAAGAGAATGCCTTTAACCTCGCTCCATTGAGAACAATGTTGGCTCTCGAGTGTTCATAAGTACTTTTTACTATGTTGAAGAAATACCCCTCTAGTCCTATTTTGTTGGGTGTTTTAATAAGAAAAGGGTGTTGGATTATTTCCAAGGCATTTTCTGCATCAATTGATAGGATCATGTGGTTGTTCTTCTTTGTTTTGTTAATAGGATGAATTACTTTAATTGTTTTTCTTATATTGAACCATCCTTGCATACCTGTTATGAATCTCACTTGGTCATGTTGGTTTATTTCTTTGATGTATTGTTGCATTCTAATGGCCAGTATTTTATTCAGGATTTTTGCATCTATGTTCATCAGAGATATTGGCCTATAGTTTTCTGTTTTGTGGTGTCCTTTCCTGGCTTTGTTATCAAAGATATGTTTGCATCACAGAATGAGTCTGGGAGAATTCCATCTTTTTCTATTTTCTTAAATAGTTTATGTAGAATTGGTGACAGTTCTTCTCTGAATGTTTGATAAAATTTCCTTGTAAAACCATCTTGTCCAGGGCTTTTTTTGGTTGGAAGTTGCATTATCTTTTAAATTTCTTCTTTTGTTATTGGTTCTGTTCAGATTTTGAATTTCGGTTTGGGTCAATTTAGGTAGGTTGTGCATTTCTAAGTATTTGTCCATTCTCTCTAGGTTTTCTTATTTGTTTGAGTATAGTTTTTAATAATATTCTAATGTTAGCTTTTTTATTTTAGTTGGTTCTGTTTTGATGTTGTCTGATTCATCTCTTATTCGGATTATTTGTGTCTTCTTCTTTTCTTTTGTGAATTTTGCTAATGGTTTGTCGATTTTATTGACCTTTTCAAAGAACCAACTCCTAGGTTTTATGATAGTTTCAGTTGTTTTTTGGTTTTCTATTTCATTTATTTCTTCTCTACCCTTTATAATTTCAGTTTGTTTAGAGTGTGTCGGGTTTTCTTGCTGTTGTTTTTCAATTTGCTGAAGATGTTGAGTTTGTCAATGGTCAGTTTTTCTTGTAACTTGACCTCTGATTACTGCTTTGGCTGTTTCCCAGAGGTTTTGGTAAATGGTGTTTTCTTTGTCATTTTTTTCAAGAAACTTTTTAACTTCATTTTTTTATTTCTTGTTGTACCCAGTCGTGTTCAAGCAAGCTGTTATTCAGCTTCCAAATGTATGATTTTTTTTCTCCTTAATTCTCTTGTTATTAATTTCTAATTTTGTGGCGTTGTGATCTGAGAAGATACTTTGTATAATTTCTAAATTTTTTAATTTGTTGATGCTTGCCTTGTGACTTAGAATGTGATGTATTCTGGAGAATGTTCATGCACATTGGAAGAGAAGGTATATTGTGCTTTTTTGG
>NW_006401464.1:0-8836 GCF_000299155.1 Elephantulus edwardii
TCTTTTAATACTTCCTGGATCATTTAATATTCTGCCTTATAGGGGATCTGAAGCGTTTGCTGCAGAAGGTCAAAAGACTTGACACCTTCAATATAGATTGACGTTCAACATCAAGAAAACAAAGATTCTCACCACTGGACCAATTGGCAGCATCTTGGTGAAGAGACTGAGATTGTTGACCGCTTTAGTTTGCTTGGCTCTACCACCAACACTCTTGGTACCAACATCCAGGAAATTAAAAGACAGACTGCATTGAAAAAGTCTGCTGTCAGAGACCTCGCCAAAGTATTGAAGAGCAACAATGTCAGTCTGGAGACTAACATATGCCTGATTAGGTCATAGTCTTTGCAATTACTTGCTATGAATCAGAAAGTGGGACAATGGCTAGGGATGACAGAAGGAGAATTGATGCCTTTGAGCTGTGGTGCTGGAGAAGAGTATTGAAGATACTGGAGTGCTGGGAGAGAAAAACAAATTTGTCCTGGTGAGAGTGAAGCCAAGCTGCTCCTTGGAGGCAAGGGTTCTGAAACTTCGTCTGACATACTCTGGACATGTTGCAAGGAGGAATCAGTCTTTGGAGAGGCACGTCATTCTTGGGAGTGTGCAGGAGAGGAAGACAATCTATGAGGTGGATTGATTCAGTGACGGAGGTAATGGGAGTAGGTGTGTCAGAGACAGTGAGATTGGCACAGGATATAGCATGGTTTAGGGCTGTTGTAATTCAGGGTCGCTATGAGTCTCAAGCGAATCTAGGGCACATAGCAAAAACAAGATCTATATCACGACCAAACTCATCGCCGTAGAGTCTAAATTTGCTCATAACTGACCTTCCAGTTGGTTTTCAATGGATGTAACTCACATGTGAGGAAATTACCCATCTTTCTATCATAGAAAAGTTACTGGTTCTTGCATTTTGATTGGCAGTTCAACTCCTTACCAACTTTTACTTTTAGGTGTCATTGAGTCAACTATGTCTCAAAGAGACCCTGTGAACAATGTATGTGATCTGTGCCTCATTCTGTATCATCTCTGATGTACTTGAACCCATTGTTCCATTCATTGTTTCAATCTATCTTGCTGAGAGTCTTCCTCTCTCTCTTGACTTCCACTTTCCAAGAATGACGACCTACATTTTCCAATGACTGCACCTTTCTTATAACATGTTCAAATTATATGAGAGACAGTTTTGTTATTCTCACTTGTAAGAAGAACTTTGATTACACTTTCTCTAAAAAATACTTATTTGTTCTTTTGGTATACAGTGAAATATTCAGTACTCTTCTCTAAGAGCACAACCCAAAGGCATCATATTTTCCTATTATCCTTATTCAATTCCATTTTAAAAAAATTTAAAATATAAGACTCTTTATTTTTGTTTAATAAAGTGATTAACAGTGTTTTTCTCATTAATGACTCATCTATATTCATACTCACCTGTCCCAGAACCGTTTCAGGCCCACGCAGTATCTAACAAATCTTACTAACCTTAAAAAAGAATTTATAATAATAAAAGTTTTGTGCATGGAAAGATGGGAGTAGAAAAATGCAAGTCAAGGGTCCAGAGAGAAAGGCAGCTTTCTGTGACTGAAATAGCATTTCTTTTCCATGGTTCAAGAAGATATTTCTGCTGAGAAATTAAGAGTAGCAACCATTGGTATCCAAACTGACTCTCCTAAGTTCTCTGCTGTGCCACAGTAGTCTAATGGAGTACATTTTAAGAGGACAAACTAATCATTTCTGGGATTAGTGTTACAGAATAAGTATAAATACACCCATGGTCTAACTTCGGCAATGAGTAAGAAAACTGGTCAGTTAGGATATGAGTCAGGCCACTTATGAACAGTCATCAGTCTCATCCCAGATTTCTTGTATTGCAGTCCCTCAAAGACTGGGCACCAGAGGTGACAGGCTGACATTACAAGAGTTATTTCATTGAAAACTCAAAAAGATGGATTAACTGTCTTTAACACTATTCTTCAGATAATCAACATGACTCCAGCTCTAGGGAGAGCAGGGCTGAATAATTCCCTAAGTGTCAGGGTAGGCAGGATTTAGATTCATAACTTATAAGAGAAAAGGGCAGGTTCTACTCTAAAGAATCAATCTATAATATAGCTTCAACAGGCTGCAACGCTTATATAGAGTGACAGAGCATATGGTCTTCAAAGATCTGCCTCTGGCCTATTGGAAAGCTCTTTTCACAGACTGGACAATCCAAACAAAGGGCCTGCACATGCTCCTCCAAACTGTGATTCTCCTTATTAATATATTCAGAAAAGCCTATGTTGTCAGTGGAGTATTTTGTGATGGTGGCTAGATTTGGAAAAGAACTTTTCTGGATACCACAATACGGGTTTCCATACAGAAGCCCTGGATTTTGTTGTGCATTTCCATGAGCTGAAACAGGCACTTGATAGGGCAAAGAATAAAAATCCAAACACATGTAACTCAGCAGTCTTCTGTTCTCCTTATTCAAAAGGTCATTTTCTCCCTCAATTTTCTCTTTTTCTTTCTACAGAGTTTTACATATAAACTCATTCTCACTAAGACTTTTTGACAGGTCAAAGTTCTGGTTCATTAACTCTTGTTGCTTCCTCATTGTGGATGCTTCCTTCTGTTTCATCTCTTTTATCGTCTGTTCATGCTTCTTCTGGTGCTTCTTCTGGCCAGTTAAACGGAGGAGTAGCTTGCCATTTTCCTTTTTTCAGGCATTCCAATTGCTCAGTCTTATCTTGATCTCCAAGAATAAGCTTCTCCATTGTTTTCTCTTGAATTAACAGCTGAGTCTGAAGCTGATCTATTCTGATTCCCATCTTCTTGTTTTCTGAAGACATATTCTGTTGTGGTATTTTTTTCTTTGAATAGAAGGAATTCTGTCTCCCAACAGTCCTTTTGCTCCTTTATATTACATTCCAACTCCTTATTGATGTTCTTTAGGGTTTCTAACTCTTCTTGTAGTCTCTGTATCTTCTGGAACTCAATCAGCAAGTCTGAGTTCTTCTTCTGGAGGTAACACAGCTGCCTTTGAACTCCTGATTTTCTTTACAAAGCTCCTTTTTTGCTGATCAAGCTTCTCCACTTTTCCCTGTGTGCTATCCACCAGGATGTCATCTTCACTTTCTGGATGGAACTGGAAAGGGATACTAGCTCCCTGGACCACACCATCTTGATCCACAAAGCAGAACTGTTAATATTTGTCATCCTTGGGCAGGTATTAAGCTTTGAATTGAACTTTTGCTGTTTGGCTGATTCACTGTTCAGGTCAAAAGCCAAAGTAACAAACATGAAAGTGTAATATTACAGTGTTGTCTTCCACCCCACTCTAAAGATACCAATCCAGTCCTTTCGATAAAGAACAAAATGGGTGAGGGTATATTGTATGTGATATCCACTCTAGGGACATAGAACTTTTCCACACTGTTAAAGATGACTTGGGAAAAATGACAATGATCTAATACAACAGCTGATGGGGGGCGAGAGGGCATTGTCTATAATCTCTTCCATGATGAAGGTCCGAGAGTTGGAGTCGTCAGCAGTACAGCAGCAATAGGGCAAGTGCAGGGATAAGGGCACATTGTCCAATTTTGAGAGGTATAGTAGATAATGAAAAGACCATGTCTTGAATCAGATGCATCATAGTCTTTAAACTTACATCATTGCTTTTTAGCACTTTGTTGATATCCTTGACTGTGGGCTTTCCCAATGTAATACATCTGATTTCCTAACTGCTAGTATCAAGGATGTTAATTGTAACATCCGTGAATCCAAGCACAGTGACATCAATGACAATTTCAATCATTTTCCCACCGATCACGATGTCTCCTATTGGCCCGGTGGTTATTATTTTTGCTTTTATATATTGATATGTAATCTATATTGAAGAGCAGCAAGGTTTGTTTTTTTGTTCTGGTTTGGTTTGGTTTGGTTTTTATGTTCTCTTCACTTTTAGCAGCCAACATTGTGCCATTTGCATAAATCAAGTTTTTGACAAGTCTTCCTCCAAACCTGAAACCACACTCCTCTTCATAAAGTCTGAATTCTCAAATTATTTATTCACCACAAAAAATGAACAGGTATGGAGAAAGTATACAGACATAAAGCACACTTTTCCTGAATTTAAATCACAGTGTTCCCTTGCTCTCTTTACAAACAGACTCTTACTCTAGGTACAGGTTTTACATGAGCACAATCAGATGCAGTATCATTACATCTCTCAGAGATGAAGACATTCTCACTCTCTGAATATGAGGAAGACACAGGTTTAGGAAAAATACTATAGATTATTCTGATATTATTGCACCATGCCCCCACAGATTGAAGAAAGCACAACTATATTCTGTGTAAGAGATAAAGGGAAAAGAAATACACATGATCATATATACGTTTTAGGAGTTTAAAACAATGCAAAGGATAAGTGAAATGAAAAGTAATTCAAAGATTATTTGAAAATATAAGTATAAAACTGCCTTTTTATATTTTAATGTATTTTCTTTAACTTCTCTTTGTTTGGTAAATAAGAATTAAGGATTCACACATTTTATAAGTTAGTGTGTGCATATGCAGCATTGTGTTACTATGACCTGAATTTTATCTCAGATGTGTGAAAATAAAATTGGGAAAGTTACAGGGCTTACTTTAGTTACATTCTAGTCACGTATTGATAAAAATGTATCTCACTATTTTTTTTATTCTTTCTGGGAGGGAGTTGGAGCAAGTGGTATAGTATTTATATTGCTTAATATAAATTGATACTAAGTCAGATTATTAAAATATTCTGAAATTTATTATTACATTATCCTTATTCTCATGCATACTCATAATGAACATGTATCAATATTTCACATATCCTCAGCATAATTCTATTTTTTTATCCTCAAATAGCTGTTATTCTGTAAGCCTTTACTAAGATCTCCCTTTTACACAGTGAAATGACAATATCAAATGTCCATGTTGAATAGATAGGTATGATGGTGCATAATAGCCAGATAAAAATCATCTGACAAGTACTCTATGGATATGGTGTAATTGACTGAGACTAAAGAGAGGTAAAATAATATCATATTTACAAACTCTATCAAGCATAAATTATGCATTAATAATAATTGGTGACTGGAAGGCAAAAGTTGGAAAAAAAGGAGAAAGACTGATAGTTGGAAAATAAGAACTTTGTGATAGAAATGAGACTGAGGATTCAGTGAAATAATTCTGTACAATAACATATTTGTTCATTACAAATACTTTTTGTAAAAATCATAATCTGTGACTATACATGGACTTCACCTAACATGGAATTCATCTGATGAACTAAGCAGAATTAGATTGACAACATCTGTGGAAATACTGGTGATGATTTGTGGTTGTTCTTGTTAGGGACTGTCAAGTTGAGTATGGTTCATAGTGACCCTATGAACAGAAGATCTGAACACTGTCCTATCCTGTGCTATCTCTGACATACTTGAGCCCATTGTTGTAGTCACTGTGACAATCCATCTTGTTGAGAGTCTTGTGAGATTTGTATTTACAAATTGTGATAGAGATATAATGCTTATGGAGAGGCCCAGTCTTAACATTCAAAACAAGACAATACATTTCCTTAAAAAGCTAAAAGTAGAAATCTATATGACCTGGATATTCCACTACTAGTAATATGTTGTTGTTGTTGTTGTTGATTGTCTTCGAATTGAGCACAACTCATAGTGACCCTGTGAACAAAAGGCCTGAAGATCATCTAGAATTATCAACATTTATCAAAGTTCATAAAGTTTCCAGAGGCAAGTTGTTTAGGAAGTGGATGTCAGTCCTGCTTACCCCAAGGAAAATAGAACTGATACACAAATGGAAATTTTTGCAGTTATATTCATACCAATATTATTCACAATAGCAAGAAAAAATAGAGCTTAAAAATCCATAAAAAGATTAATAGGTTGAGAAATTGTGGCACATTCACAGGATGCAATATTATGCAAAATGTATAAGTAACAATTTAAAAAAATACCATGTAATATGGTAGAGTATGAAAAGCTTTATGCTGAGTATATGAACTCAGTCTCATAAGACAAATACTGCATTAGGATCATTGTAAAAATAAAAGGATAACTAGTAAGATGTTATAAAAGTTCAAAAGGAGATGGCCAGGGAGCTGAGGCTAGAGAGGGGGGTATATTATGAGGTCCCAGAATTTTGTGAGTCAAGGGAGGAGGAGAAAGAATTAGGAAAAAACCAGTGAGGACCTGAAAACAGAGTAATAGTGAGCATAGATCAATGGTGATTGATTTCATAAAACAAAATGGTTGGGAATGATTGTTGAAACACAATGTGAATAAAAGAATGTGTGAAACAAAACATATATGAATTTTGTATACAAATCACTATATAAAAAGGAAGAATGCAAGGCCATGGGTTTACTCTTTAATAGATCATTAATTATGCTTGTGCAAGTTCAAATTAAGTTGAAGAAAATTTAAACAAGTCCACAAGAATTAAACACATTCAATTAAAATCAGTCACAAGATTAGATTTGAGCCATTGAACAATGTACGAGAATGATCATATGAAATGACCAAGGATTAGATAAGATATAGGATGACATAAAAAAAAAAAGATGTAGGGTGATATAAGACATCAAGGATATTATCCCTAAAGAAAACAAAGCAAAACAAAAATTCAAAGACAGGAGAGAAAACAATAAAAAAACAAAAAAGCATGTCATAAAAGACTATGAAAATGGCACAAGAGCATAGAGACGTCAAAACAAAGGGAAGAAATGTTGTGCATATTCTCTAAAAAGGATGATCAAACAGAATATGCCAGATATTGAAAAATACCATTGATATCACATGTATGTAAATTCTTGCTGAAGATTATTTTTAAATGGGCAGACCAGTAGTAAGTACATCAACAGGGAATTTCCAGAAATTCAAATTGGATTCAGAAGACCCTGTGGCATGATGAATGTCATTAGTAATGTCAACTGGATGTTGGCTTGATGGCTGAAAGCAGAAACTACCAGAAAGATTTTACTTGCATTTTATAAACTATTCAAAAGCTATTGCTTGTTATGAATCATAACAAATTATTAATAACATTGAGAAGAAAGGAAATCCTGGAATTCTTAATTGTTCTCAAAATACTTAATTGTGTAAAACTTATATACAGGATTTTGAGACACTAAGATGGCTGCAGCGGGGGAAGCAGCGAGAGGAGCCTGGATGCGTGCCAAGGGCCATTGAAACAGGCTGCCATGGCCTTCTGCAGCCCAGAGTTTACCTATACCTAAACAGTTAAACAATTGACTACTGATGTCAATATGGATTGAAACTCAACATCAAGAAGACAAAGATTCTTGAGAAACCATGGATAAAGCCCCAATGCCCATGGATGCCCACTGTTGAGCCCATGCCACCACAGCCCCATGGAGCTGCCAGGGCTGGAGCCCTGCAATTTCCTCACCTGGACTGGGCAGCACACATTGGGAGGTGAGGACCGTATCTGGCAGAGCATTTCACTGTCAGTGAAGAAGATTTTCTTAGGTAGATCCTTGACAACAGATTTCCTCAGTGCATCACATCTTTGATTTCTTGACTACTGCTGCCAAGAACAAAATTAAATTGGCAGAGGAAGATGAAACATAGCCAACCTGAGAGTCGTATGGCGCCCACCACCTCACAGCCTGCCTTCAGACAACCTTGATTTGAGTGCTTGTTCCACGGCCTTTATTTCTTTTCAACCCTGAGTGGGTCTGTTCACCACTCTGGAAGCCCCTTCTCCATTTGTGGAAGGGAAAAGTAACAATGCCTACTTCGAGTTACAATTAGACCACTTAGTGGAGGGGAAGGGAGGGAGCAATGATGGCAGTGCTAAAGCCAGAAGTGCTGTCCCTGTCCTTGGTCTCCAATAGAGCACAAGCTCCAAACCTCAGAAGAGTTTTTTTGGGGGGAATTCCACCTGGCCCATGAAGATTGCCACCCAGCTCCTGAGGAGAGCCTTCTGATCCCTGGGAAGTGCAGCTCAGCCCCTGAGGAGAGAAGTCTGGTCCCTGGGGAGAGCCATCAGGTCAGTGAGGAAAGCTACCTGGTTAATACGAGGAATTTTATCTAAGCCACTTTCCTCCATCTCCTCCTCCAGTACATCTATAAGTAACACCTCCAAAGCTCTTCTCTCTGAAACCTACAATTGTGTTTTCTTTAGGTTTGCTCCCTCTTTTGTAGGTAACCTGAATACTGAGTCTTGTTCCAGACCTGAACCCTGAGCGCAATTTGAGAGACCAAAAGGAAGTATAACTGCCAGCTTAGGAAGTGAAGGTGGACCAAAGTTCAGCCAACCACCTTCGCTGGACTGACTCAAATACTTTGCAGTCCAGAGCACAGAAAGTTTCAGAAAATTATCTTCTAACTGAAGAAAAAGGCATGCAGCGTCAACTCCAAACCACTGGTAAAGTGATAAAGTGAGCTCCCCTTTGCCCTCCCAATGTCCCTGTTCAGCGTGAAGCAGAGAGTCTGTATCCCATTCCCAAATGAAAAACCCACAAATGAAGAAGACAATTTCTTTGTTAAAAACAAAACAAAATACTGTTGGTGGGAGTGTAAAATGGTGCAACCACTGTGGAAAGCATTTCGGCGCTTTCTCAAAAAGTTGCAAATAGAGATACCATTTGTCCCAGCAATTCCATTACTGGGAATATACCCTATAAAGACCATAAATGACATCCAAGCAGATATATGCACACCCATGCTTATTGTGGCTTTATTCACAATAGCAAGGAGTTGGAAACAATCTAAGTACCTATCAACAAATGAATGGCTAGAGAAGCTGTGGTATATTCACACAATGGAATACT
>NW_006401465.1:0-643 GCF_000299155.1 Elephantulus edwardii
TTTCTTCAGTATTACCACTGAGTGAGTTCAAAATATCAACTTTTAGGTTAGTGGTTGTAATGGATTGAATTGTGTCTCCCAAGAATGTAGGAGTATGCAATGATATAGTAGGTAGAGAAGACATGTGGTGATGCCACCATGTGATAAATTCTTATAAGAGAATTAAGGGTGTAATGCTGAACTCCTTAGTCCAGTCACAGGCTTAGTCAGTGTGGCCTGTAATATCTTTTATCTCATTAGAGGTTAAAGAAAAATGAATAAAGGGTGGACCTTGCTATGATTAGGGAAGATTTGTACAAAGTGGAGTGAGTTATCGTTCAGGCACATACATGAGGAAGTTCCTTGACACAGGGGTAGGGTAAAATACCTGGAGACCTCCAGAGAATGCCAGACTTACAATTGCTGAAGGAAACAAGGACTTTGCTTCAGATGTGAAAGAGAGGGAAAGAATGAAAGTAAGAGAGGATAAGAGCCTTTTCCTTGAGCTGACACCCTGAATTTGGACTTCCAACTTTTTATACTGTAAAAAAGAGTAAATTTTTGTTAGATAAAGTCATCACCTTGAAGTATCTCTGTTATAGCAGCACTGGACAATTAAGACAGTAGTACAGCATGTCCTAGTTACCTAGTACTGCTATAGCAC
>NW_006401465.1:4548-5970 GCF_000299155.1 Elephantulus edwardii
CCATGGGATATTCAATGTTCTTCTGCAACATCAACATTTGATACTGACAAATGCTAAGGGGAGAACATAAGGAAGGAACTAAGGAGTTGTATACAAGGGAAGAAGTATGTGCCATTGTGAATTGAGTGAACAAGGGAAGGTTCATTGGAAATAAAACTTCTGAGTCAGATGATGCAAATTCATGAATCCATAGCAGACAAATTAATAATGTTCTTCTTTATCTGGTGATGGTAATAAACCCCTTGGTGCAATAGAATGGGCATGACCAGGTTTGCTTCTGGTTCTAACATTTATTGATGGCATAGCTTTGGGAAAATATCTTCATTATCTACTGCTGCTATAACAAAAATACCATAAGCTGAAGACATTTACAAACAAAAATTAATTCTGGTTAGGAGGCTAGAAGTCCAAATTCACGATTGCAGCGCCAGGGGGCAGCCGTACCTTTCTGTTGTTGTTATGTGCTATCGAGTTCTTGAGACTCATAGCAACCCTATGTACAACAGCCCTAAACCCTGCTCTGCCCTGTGCCAATCTCACTGTCTCCCACACACCCACCTGATTACCCCAGTCTCTGGATTAATCCACCACATATATGGTCTTCCCCTCCTACACTGTCCCTCCACCCTCCAAAGCATGATGTCCCTGTCCAAGGACCGGTCCCTCCTTACAACATGTCCAAAGTATATCAGATGAAGAGTCAGAATGCTTGCCTCCAAGGAGAAGCCAAGTTTAACCTGCCCTAGGATGAACCTGTTTGTTTTCTTAGCAGTTCATGGTACATTTAATACTCTTCTCAAGAACCACAGCTCAAAGGCATCAATTCTCCTTCTCTCCTTCTAGTCATTGTCCAACTCTCTGACACATAAAAAAGTAATTGCAAAGACCATGGTCTGTATCAGACGCACCTCAGTCTCCAGAGTGACACCATTGCTTTTTAGC
Source organism: Elephantulus edwardii (assembly GCF_000299155.1). Lineage (NCBI taxonomy): Eukaryota > Metazoa > Chordata > Mammalia > Macroscelidea > Macroscelididae > Elephantulus > Elephantulus edwardii. Next base: position 5,491 of record NW_006401465.1, read on the forward strand.
ACTTTAGAGAGGTCCCTAACAGCAGACTTTCCCATCACAATACGTCTTTTAATTTCCTGGCTGCCCGAACAAAATGATTTCTCTAATGCTTAACATTTAAACTACTACTAGAGAACTAGTTTTAAATCTTCAGTTTGTTTTCTTAACCGTCTACTTTTACAGATTATTTTTCAAAAGTAAAATATTGTGTGTATCTATATATATGTGTGTATATACATATATATGTTTAGTTTTATTTTATTTCTACAATATTTCGTTAGAATTAAAATAAAAATCTGAATGCCTGAAAAAAAGGGGGTGGGGTGGGAAGAGCAGCTTCCCAAATGGTGTAGAAAAGGAGTTACAAGGGGGCCCTGAAATTGAGGCTTCAACTCTATGGTTTGGTTATGGAATACTGCAACAAAAACACCATAATGAAAATTTTGGACTATTTTACTAAACAGGAATTTATTTTCTTGACATTTAGGGGGCTAGAACTCT
>NW_006401465.1:6685-7607 GCF_000299155.1 Elephantulus edwardii
TTTTATTTCCTAAAAGTGTCATGATATAAAAAGATGGGAAATATTACCATAAAGCAATATGATCTCCAAAATCAATTTGCTTTCCAAATGTTTTGCATCATTAATTCAATTATAAACAGCACTCATTTTAAATGGTATTTTATTAGCTTGTGTTGTAGTAAATTGCATTATATTACTTAAAAACAAATGACAATAGATGAAATTCAACAAAAATTCACTGTGTGTCTGACCCTGTGTGAAAGTCTGAAAATAAAGCTATGAACAACCAAAAAAGACATCTGTCTTCCAAAAACTCATGTTATAATGCGTGTAATAACAAACAGGACAATGAGCTATAACAAAAATAAGGTATGTTGAAAAAATTGTCGTTAAAGAGATTCTAATTCTTACCACTGGAGTAATTGGCAGCATCAGGATGGATGGTGAAGAGATTGAGATTGTTAACAACTTTAGTTTGCTTGGCTTCATCGTCAACACTCTTGGCACCAGCAGCCAGGAAATAAAAAAAAATGCATTGTGATGGGAAAGTCTGCTGTTAGGGACCTCTCCAGGGACTGAAGAGCAATAGTGTCATTCTGGAGAGTAAGGTGCATCTGATACAGTGCCTTTGCAATCACTTGTTATGCTTCAGAGAGTTGGGCAATGACTAGGCATGATAGAAGGAGAATTGACGCCTTTGAGCTGTGCTGTTGGAGAAGAGTATTGAATGTACCATGGACTGCCAAGAAAACAAACAGATTCATCCTGGAGAGGGTTAAACTCGTTGGAGGCAAGGATTCTGAGGCTTTGACTGAAATACTTTGGACATGTTGTAAGGAGGGACCAGTCCTTTGAGAGGGACATCATGCTTGGGAGGGTGGAGGGACAACGCAGCAGGGAAAGACCCTCTATGAGGTGGATTGATTCAGTGACTGGGGTGATC
>NW_006401465.1:7882-10113 GCF_000299155.1 Elephantulus edwardii
CTCGTCTTTTCCCTTCCCTTCCCTTCCCTTCCCTTCTCTTCTCTTTCCTTTTTTTTCTTCAGTAATACCACTGAGTGAGTTCAAAATATCAACTTTTAGGTTACTGGTTGTCATGGATTCAATTGTGTCTCCCAAGAATCTAGGAGTATACAATGATATAGTAGAGAAGACAAGTGGAGATGCCACCATCTGATAAATCCTTGTAAGAGGATTAAGGGTGTAATGCTATACTCCTTAGTCCAGTCACAGTCTTAGTCAGTGTGGCCTGAAATATCTTTTATCTCACTAGAGGTTAAAGAAAAATGAATAAAGAGGGGTGGACCTTGCTATGATTAGGGAAGATTTGCCTGAAGTGGAGTGAGTTATCGTTCAGGCACCTACATGAGGAAGTTCCTTGACATAGGGGGAGGCTAAGATACTTCGAGACTTCCAAAGAGTGAAAGAGAGGGAGAGAATGAAAGAAAGAAGATAAGAGCCTTTTCCTGGAGCTGACACCATGAATTTGGACTTCCAACTTTCTATACTGTAAAAAGAGTAAATTTTTGTTAGGTAAAGTCATCACCTTGAAGTATCTCTGTTACAGCAGCACCTGACAATTAAGACAGTAGTACAGCATGTCCTAGTTATCTAGTACTGCTATAGCACAAATAAATGCCACAAGTGGGTGACCTTTGTAAGCAGAAATTTGTTTTCTTGTAGTTTCAAGGGCCAGCTGTGGGGAAGACTTGCCCTCTCTGTCGGCTCTGGTGAGAGATTTTCTCCTCCGAGTTTTGTCCTTCTGCAATCTTCATGGGAGTTAATATCACTATTTTCACATCTTTACTCTGCTCATGTGTTGTTGTCATTAGTATTATGTACTGCTGAGTCAGCACTAACTCATAAGTGACCCTCCAGTAGACTTTCAGAGGCAGTACATCACACAGGAGGAAAGTGCGCATCTTTCTCCAGTGGAGCAGCAGGTGGATTTGAACTTCATGTCTTTGGGTTGTTAGCGTAATTCTTTACCGCTGAGGCACCAGAAGTTTTGGTGGCCTAGTGGTAAGAAGATACACTGGAATCTTAAGGCAGTTGGAATCTTTCAGCTTCACTGAGGGAGAAAGTTAAGTCTCTTCCTATGCAATTTACTGCCTCTGAAAATCCGCATGAGGATCAGCAACAAACCACTAGATGGGAGCCCTGGAAGCCTGATGAGGAGGAGGTGCCTCTGAAAGAAAGCATGTTGAAGGGTCAACTATGGGTCAGTTCTGTCTTGGTGGTACAAAACACCCACCAGAGCTCATTTGCTTAGTCTCTTCTATCTCAACAGAGATTGACTTAAAAACACACAGGCCTACACTAATCCTGTCACATTAACATAACAAAAATAATCCATACTTAAGTGGAATTACAACCACAAGTTTAGAAGATAGGATTTATAACATATGTTTTTTCGGAAATGAAATTCAATTAGCAATGTTCAACCCTTTAGTTTCCTAAAATGAGTGTTTTTGTCACACAGAAAGAACATTGACCCCATTTGATTATCCTGAAAGTCTTAATTCAATCTATAATTGAGTATTAACTTTAATACTTGTTGCTCTTGTGGGATGCTGCCCAAATAAATGGCACTCACAGTAACACTATAAGACAGAGCAGAAGTGCCTCCCAGGTTTCCTGGGCTGAAATCCTTATGAGAGCAGAGATCCAAGCCTTTTCTCCCACTGAGACACTGGATAGGTTTGAACCATCGACCTTTTGTTAGTAGGCAAATTTACTCAGTGTGCCACTGGGATTTTCGTGAGTCACTTGTTATTATTTGCTGTCCAATCACCTGTAATTCATAGCGACCCTATATATGACAGATCTGAAGTCTGCCCCTATCCTGAGCTAGCCTCACTGACTCCAACACATCTACCCCAATTGCCACACTGTATTAATCTATTTCATTTGGGATCTTCCTCTCCTGTGCTGTCCCTTCACCCTTCCAATATGACATCTTCTCCAAGGACTGGTCCATTCTGGCAACATGCCAATGTATAGAAGATAGAGCTTGAAAATCCTAGCCTCCAAAGAGAAACTTTGTTTCAACCTCTCCAAGACAGACTATTTGTGCTCTTGGTGGTCCATTGATATGTTCAACACTCTTCTGCAGCACCACAACTCAAAGGAATTGATTTATTTTCTGTTATCTTCAGTCATGAACCAGCTCCTGGATGTAGCAAATAATTGTGAACACCAGTTGTGAAGAGTTG
>NW_006401466.1:0-6275 GCF_000299155.1 Elephantulus edwardii
TTTTATCATTGCCATTTTTCTGTTTCCTTTTTTGTTGTTCCTTATAACTGTGGTTCATCTACTTTTCTTTGATGTCTCTATGCAAAGGACTTCCATTAAAATTTCTTGTAGATTTGCTCGTTTTCACAAATTCCTTAAATTTCTTTTTTTCTACAAATGAACTAATTTTAATTTCTTCTTCACATTTGGTAGATGACTTTGCTGGGTACAGGATCCTCAGTTGGCAATTGTTTCCTTTCAGCTTTCAGTGTATGCCATCCCATTGTCTTACTCATATTTTTTTCTGCTGAGAAATTAGAACTTAATCTAATTGTTTCTCCTTTGTAGGTGACTCTTTGTTTTCCTCATGCTGCTTTTAGTTGTCTATCTTTATCTTTTATTTTGAAAAATTTGACTGATATGTCTTGATGTTTTTCTTTTTTGAGGCTAGTCTATTAATTATTCACTGAACTACTTGGCATGTACATGTCTTTCTTCATAATACCTGGGAATTTTTCTTCTATTGCTTCTTCCACAATTTTGTCAGTGATTTCCCTGTGCCTCTCTTGTTCTGGAATTCCAGTCATACGTATGTTGTTCTTTTTGATGTCATCCCACATGATTTCTAATATTTTGTTCATTTTCTTTACATCTAATCTATATTTTTTATTTCTATTATGTTTTCATGTAGGTTCTAGTCTTTCAACTCACTGACCCTATATCTTCTCTTCTATTTTTTGTCCCTCCAATGTGTTGGACACTTTTGCCATTTTGGTCTTAATATTCTAGATGGCATTTTCATGCATTTCTATTATTTCTAACATGATATTGCCTGTGCCCTCTCTCTTTTGATGATTATTCTAAGTTCTTGTACCTTTTTTATCTATAGTTTGAATTCTTGCTTCCACCTGCTCTACTTTCTCCTTTTAGTTGTTCAAGTTCTTCCTCATCAATATAGTTTTTCTGGCTCCCTGTCTCTGGAGTATTCACTTTTTTAATAGCTGTCATCGTTTTTTTTTATCATTTGCATCTTTTTCTGTAGTTAATCAAATATCTCCACATCAAGATATTTCTTCTGGTTCTCTGCTTCTAGGGTATTCCCTTTTTTTCTGGTTTCTGTTATTTCTTCCATCATTTATAGCTGTTTGAAGCCTCTATATCAATATATGTCTTTTGCCATCTTGACTGTGGGTTATTCATCGGCTCTGCAATATGCTCTGCTTTTTTGGAGAAGGCTTACTTTGTTTTTTCAGTGTTTGAAACTGCCCGCTGCTTTCTCTCTTTTTTTTTCTTCTCTTTTTTTATTATGTAGATTCTTTTTGCCACACTGCAATAATTCCTATACCTTGTGTTTAATAAAATTAATTACCACTGGACTATGTCTGCTGCCTGCTGCTTTCTTGACATGTGAAGCTTTTCTTGGTAAGTGTTAGGCTGTTTCTTCTGTGTCTTCTTAAGTTCTTGATAGTTCTTATCTTGATGATGTCATTGAATTAGTTGTCATCATAGAAAAAAAAAATGATTAATCCATGGCATTGACCACTAACTCTACTTTTAATCCTTTTTGGGAAAATGTGCCTTTCCTGAAGTCCTTCAAATTCCCTCATCTGCAGTGCAGCCCAGTAGAAATTTAACCTTATTATAGTCCCCTATCCCAAACCCTTTTGTTCTCCTTTGACTGTGAAGTGGCAGAGGGCTGTGAGATCAGGTGCTCCACTAAGCAGTTTCTGTCCTGAGGACTTTGTAATAGCCCTCTCTCTAGCACCTCAGCATGCCTGAAAAAAATGAGCTCCCTACTTGTAACTTCTTGTCCCAAACTCTGTTGTCCTCTTTGGTTTCGGGAATGGCCATACAGAGGCAGAGATCCCCATATCGAGGAACCTTTTTCCAGGGGAGTTTGAACCCCTTTTCTCCCCTGAACCTGAAATTGCTGCCTCTAAGAAAGATTGACTAATCTGGTAAAGTCTCTCCTGAAGTCTTTATGACCTCCTTTGTCTCTGGAATGACGTGACATCAGGAGTAACAACTTAAGCAGTCTCTGTCCAGGAGGATTTGAAAGCAGCTCTCTTTCTAACACCTCAGCATTCCAGTAGAGAAAGTGTATCTTTCCCCTGCTTCTAGTTCCCTCTCCCAAACTCTTTTGTCCTCTCGTCCATATGATGGCCCCATGGCGGCAGTGATTCCTAAATGGAGCCAACTTTCTCCAGGGGAGTTTCAGACCCTTTTATATACTGCACCTAAAAGTCAAAGAAGTTTTTGAGGTTAAATGGAAACAAATTAAATGAAAAACATTGTTGTGGTTGGAAGTTACTGAATCAGTTTTTGACTTACAGTGAATTTACTTAGAAGAGAATAAAATACTGCCTAGTCTTGTGCCATCCACACTATCATTGTTGAGCTCAAACCCATTGTTGTAGCTACTTTGAGTCTGTCTTGATCTTCTTTTCCACTTACTTTCTACTTTTACCAAACATAATGTTCTACAGGGACTTGTTCCACCTAATAACTGTCCAAAGTACATGAAATGAAATTTCATCATCCTTGGTTCCAAGGAACATTCTGGTTCATTTCTAAGGAATTCAAGATTATTTTGTTCAATCTTCTGGAAGTCTGTACTGTATTCACTTTTCTTCATTCTGGTTACCACTATATAATTGGTTAAGCAGTACACGCTTAACTGAATGGCAAATGGTTCAAACCTACCAACTATATTGCAGGAGAAAGATGAGGTAGTTTGCAGCTCTAAAGATTTTCAGCCTTGAGAACCCTTTGAAACAGTTCTACTGTCCTGTCGAACTTCCATGAGTTGGAATTAACTGGATAGGAGTGGGTGGATTTTGCAGCAGATTTGCCCAACACATTGTATATCATTTGATTACTTGACTATTGCTTCCATTTCGATTGTGGATTCAAGTCAAATGAACTACTACACTTCAATCTTTTTAAATTTGTCTTGGTGATGTTGCTCCATTTGTGAGAGGTTTTGTTTTATGTTTTAATATAATCCATACTGATTATATTAAAATATAATATATAGTTATTATATTTATGTATTATAATAATAATATAATAATTTGTATACTATAATAGTTTATGGTATTTAACTAGTATAATCTATACTGATTATGTATTTCAATAGAATATATAGTTCAAAAGCAGTTGTCTTTGAATTTCATCAGTAAATATGTCAGTGCTTTTAACTTTCAGTGAGCAAAATTGCATTATCATCATATCACAAATTAATATGTTTTTCTTCTGTTCTGACACCCTATTCTTTTTACAGTCCAGCTTCTCAGACATAGATTGAATAAGTATGATGGCAGGATAAAACCCTAATGCACACCTTTACTGAATTTAAACCACCCAGTATTCCTTTGTCCTGTGTGTATGACTGCTGCTTCTTCTATGTACAGGTCCCAGATGAGCACAATTAAATGTTCTTGAGTTTACCTTCTTTTCAGTGTTATCCATACGTTGTTAGAATGTTGAGTGCCTTGGTGTACGCAGTCAAACAAAGGTAAACATATTTTTGTTATTCTCTGCTTTCAGCAAGTTATATCTGATGTCAGTTTTGGTATCCTTATTCTTTGTCCTCTTCCAAATCTGACTTGAATTTCTGGTAATTGACTGCTACAGTTGCTTTTCATTTATTGCCAAAATTTTGTGTATTATATTCATGATATTGTTTCATAATTTCCATATTCTGTTGAATCCTTTTCTTTGAAATGGGCACAAATACAGTTATCTTTTAGTTGATTAGCCAGGTAGCTGTTTTCCAAATTTTTTGGTGTAGAAGAGTGAATACATTCATTATTGCTTGTCTATCCCTTTGTCAAAATATTCCTATTGGTATTCCATCAATTCTTGGAACTTTTTTTTTTGTAAGTACTTTCACTACACTTGGATTTCTTTCTTCAATACAGTTGGTTTTACTGAAACCCACAGTGTCCCTTTTCAGCAGGAAGTAGCTAAGAGAATACACCATCCCCTTTTCCTTATGAATCAGGGTGAAGTCTCTCTCAGGGAGGAGTGATAGGGAATGGCAAAGGACACACTGACAAAGGAGATAAATTAGAACTGGCTTTGACAAGCACTGTGGCAATTGGACAATTAAAACAGACTTTCAAGGGGGGAGAAAAAAAGAATGAACTGGGGAGGAGGGTAGAGAAAATAGTGCAACAAGGAAAGAAGAAAAACCAGAAATCTCTGTAAATGTTCATTAAAACTAATAAAATTTAATAATAATTTAAAAAAATACAGTTGGTTTTAGATTATATGATACCTTATAAGATGGATAAGAAATCAATCATTTCTAATTGTGACTCTGTACATTCTTTTTATTTTCTTCTGATAATTCCTGTATCTTTTAATATTTTGCAAATAGACTCTTTTGGTGTTGCAACTCAAAGTTTGACTTTTTTCTTCAGTTGTTAGACTAAATAAATACTAAGAATATTTTTTTTCTTTAGTGCAGATCCTTACACATTTTATTATAATTCTTTGCCTTCTTGAGCAGCCTTTTGAAATTTTCTGTTACACTCTCTAATTTCATTATTTCTTCATTTGCGTTAACTACTCTGCTTTCAAAGAGCAAATTTCATTCTCTTCTGACATCCATTTTGATCTTTTCTTTCCGTCTCTTCTATGACCTTTTGCTTTCTGTTGGTTGATGTCCTTAATGCTATTCTACAACTTGTCTGATATTTGGTTCTTGGGGTTCAGTTAATCAAATCTGGTCTTGTTAATGGTCTTTAAATTAGTTGCCATGCGTCTGAGAGCTGAACAGTTAATAAGGATGACAGAAAAAGAATTGATGTCTTTGAGGTGTGGTGTTGGAGGAGAACGCTCAACATCACATGGATGACCAAGAGAACAAACATGTCTTGGAGAGGCTGCATCCAGGATGCTCTTTGGAGCCACGAATGAAGAGGCTTTGCCTCACATACTTTGGGCATGTTGGTTGCTAGGAGGGCCTACTCTTTGGAGAAGGACATGATGCTAGGAAGGGTGGAGGGTTGGCGATGGAGAGGAAGACCCTCAACCAGGAGGACTGGCACAGTAACTGCTGCAAAGGGCTCTTGTATGTCGAGAAGTGTGGAGATGGCACAGAATGGAACAGGTTTCAGATCTTATGTTTATAGGATTACTGTGAGTCATACTCAACTCAATGGCATCTAAAAAATTCCGGACGCTTTACTTAAGATATTAATATTTTCTTGTTGTTGACTCATATACAGTGTTGTCTTATAAACAACAGACCTGAATCCTGTCCTATCTTGTGCCATCCTAATCATCTCTGATACTTGAGCCCATGCTGCAGTTGCTGTTTAAATCTGTTTCATGGGGGGGGCGGGAGTCTTCCTCTCTTTCACTGACCCTCTGTCTTTCCAAGCATGATACCCTTTTTTTAAGGAATAGCTTCTCTTAGCAGCTTGTATGAGAAACGAAGCTTCATTATTCTTGCCTCCAAGGAGCATTCTGACTGCACTTTTTGCAAGAAAGGAGTTTCTGAGACACTTTTTCCAAATTCGTTCTTTTAGCAGTTCATGGGTATTCCACTACTTTTCTCTAATACCACAGCTCAAAAGAATTAATTCTTGTTATTCTTTGTCCAAATCTCAGATGTATAGCAAATGATTGAAAAGACTTACTTTAATTTTCCTGATTTTCAACTTGAACTTGTTCATGAGTCTTTTCAGCAGTTGACCAACCCTCCCCAACTTTGTTCTAACTGATGATGTTATTGAGTGTCTCCATTGTCTCTTTTTATGATAAATTGATAATATAAATGTAACAGACTTGATTCTTACATGTTTTATCTCATGAGATATATATATATATATATATAAAATCTGTTTATGCTGAATGTAATACATGTGATTCCCATATGTTTTATTCAGTGAAGTACACACACACACACAGAGTTCTTTTTTATGCTGTTGAGATAAGGTATTTTCAGTAAATTAAGTTGTCCATGTTGCAGAGTTCTATAATGCAGTCTTCTGCAGCCTTTTTTTACTAAGGCCATACTGCTGACACGTTGTCTTAGGTTTTCATCTTGAACATTCTTTGATTACTAATTATCAGTGCATCTTTAGTGTGTGTGTGCTTAACTTCAGAGTGCAGAAGTTGGTGAAAATCTTTTTTTTTTAATTTCTTTATTTTTCATTTCAATGAACATCTACAAAGATTTTGGAATTCCATTCATTCATTGTTGCACCCCTCTCTCCGTCCCCCCACCCCCCGCTTGCTCCTCTCCTTCAGACGCAAAAGAAAAACTCCCTCATTGGTACGCA
>NW_006401466.1:8440-9140 GCF_000299155.1 Elephantulus edwardii
AGATGATATCTCATAGTTGTCTTGATTTGCATCTCTCTCAGAGCTAGGGATTGTGAACATTTCTTCATGTGCTTGTTGGCCATCTGAATGTCTTCCTTGTTGAAGTGTCTTCATATCCTGTGCCCATTTTTCAATTGGATTATTCACCTTTATCTTGTTGTGGTGCTCAAGTATTTTTAAGTCCCTTATCTGACATGTCATTACCAAACACTTTTTCCCAGTCTGTGGCTTCCCTTTTTACCCTATTAAGAAGTTTCTGGATGTGCATAGGGATTTGATTCTTAGAAGGTCCTGTTCATCTATTTTATCTTCTCCTGGTTGTAAATTTTTCAGAAGACTTGGAAGACTCTTTATGTTGTAGATTAGGACTACTAAAGTTCTTCCAAGCTTTTCTTGAATGAAGTTTATAGTCCTGGTTTTTAGTCCTAGGTCCATGATCCACCTTGAGTTGGTTTTTGTATATGGAGTGAGGTGGGGATCTTGTTTAATTCTTCTGCAGATAGATTTCTAATTTTGCCAACACCATTTGTTAAAAAGGCTGTCATTTCCCCACCTAACTGTTTTTATCTCCTTGTCAAAAATCAGTTGACCTTAAATAGATGGGATGATTTCCGGGTTCTCAATTCTATTCCATTGATCTATGTGTCTGTCATTGTACCAGTACCATGCCGTCTTGACTACCACGGCAGTGTAGTAGGAT
>NW_006401467.1:0-766 GCF_000299155.1 Elephantulus edwardii
TCAGACCCTGGGTAAGTCAACCCACCTACCTATGGTCAATCTGTATGACAAGGAAACAACAACTATCTAATAGGAAAACAACAACCTCTTCAATACATTGTGCTAACAAAACTGGAAATCCACCTGTAGAAAATTGAAACGGGATCCACATCTCACACAATACAGAATAATCAACTCAAGGTAGATTAAAGACCTAGGGACCTAGGGGTAAAACGCAAAACCATAAGGATAATAAGGGACAAAACAAGACTAAAAAAAGAAGCCCTAGTCTATGACATAAATAGACTTGCCATCAACAGAGAACTACCAGAAGTGCAGGCTGGGTTTAGACGGGGCCGTGGTTCTAGAGATACTGTAGCTGAAAGAATGTCTATCTTTATTTCATTGATTTATGCAAAGACATTTGACTGTGTGGATCGTAACAAACTGTGGCTGACTCTGAGAACAATAGGAATCCCAGAACACTTGATCATGCTGATGTGAAACCTATACTTGGACCAGGACGCAGTCGTCAGAACAGAGCAAGGAAAAGCTTCATGGCTCAAAATTGAGATGGGTGTATGCCAGGGCTGTATCCTGTCTCCATACATTTTCAGTCTTTATGGAGAACAGGTTATCTGGGGGGCTGGGCTCTATGACGAGAAATGTGGCATCAGTATTGGAGGAAGAACCATCAACAATCTGCGTTATGCAGATGACACAACCATGTTTGCTGAAACTGAGGAGGACATAAAGCACTTGCTATGGAAGGTCAGGGACTGCAGTC
>NW_006401467.1:7526-9511 GCF_000299155.1 Elephantulus edwardii
CTCGTCTTACAGTTGCCAGAAGCACCACTGAGCTCCAGCAGCACTTTCTTTCATTCCTGGAGCTTTTCTGAACTGCTCTGGGAAGCAGAGAGCCCATATTTCACATCATTCCTCCGCATCACTGCCAGCAAGTTCACTGCTCAACCACGTGTACAGCTTGAGAACTGCCTGGAGGCCCCTCAGCCTGGCTCTACATGTGAGGGCGCATCCTTCTAGTATCGAGTTGTAGTTTATGTCAGGGATTCTGTAACACACCTGGAGGGAAATGTCTGACCTCCAGTTGTCAGCATTATTGCCACCTGAGCCTCAGCAAGCCCTACAGACAAACAATTACCTGGGTATACAGGCCTCTGCAGCCATGTGCCCTGTGGGAAGTATAGCTTCCACTGGCTTTCTCTCCTCAAGGACACTCACTGAGGGTACTTTACTTTTTAGTGGAAATCAGAGACTGAAATTAAGTGATTTAAGACTATGACTCCAATCATGCAACAGAAATGCAGTGTTTGTGCAGTGTCAAAGTAACTCACCACAAAACAATAGCCCATTTTGCATGGAGGGAACATCCAGTGAGCTGTGGTATTGCTGAGCTGCTCAGCTTAGCCGATTAAGAACTCACCAGTCCCAGTCATGGGCTGTCACTCTTCTGGGCTTTGGTAAACTGGTTCTCAATAATTCAGGATGACTTCTTCTTCATCAAATTGACCAACTCCATGATTTGAAATATTACAGCTATTTCAATCATTCCTTTCACTCTTCCTCAGAGCAAAAATTCTGCATTCAAATGGCTTAATCAGCTGGCTTCTGAGAAGCGCAGCCAAGTGAGATTCTTCTGAGTTTCAAATTGCTGTTTAGTTCAACTAGTAGTAAATGAATTTTTCACCTATTATGAACACAGAAACACCATCACAAAAATAAATACTGATAAAGTGTCCAATAAATAATATGCATGGTTTTAAAGTTGAACTTATATTTTAGAATGCATTGTATTTCACTGATCATAAGTTCCAAACAGTTAATCTATTCAGCTGCTAATAAAAAAGTTGGAAGTTGAAAAACAAGGAAAGGCCTCTTGGAAGAAAGGTCTGGCCCTCTATTTTCAGCTATTAGAAACTCTACTGAATATACTTCCCTTCTGACACCCACAGTATTTTCATGGCTAAGAATCAACTCAAAAGAAATTGGGTTTTTTTAAAAAAAGAAATTGAGTTTTAGTATTGTTTTGTATTTGTTTTTTTAATCTTTTCAAGATTATAAAACACCTGTACTATGAAAATTATTTTTAAAATTCTGCCTAGTTAAAAATAAACATCAAGTTGTAATACTTTTTTTGGTTCTATCAAATTAGTGACTAACACAAAAAATGTTACGATTGTTCATATTTGGCATCGTAATGTTAGAAAGTCTCCAGTTTTTACTTTGTGATTATGGTTTTGAACTAGATGACCTAAGAATAAGAAGTTGTGCTGCAATCTCGAAGGCACATAGTTCAAGGTCACCAGCTACTCTCTGAGGGGAGAAGGATGGGCATTCTTCTCCCATGTGATTAACTGCCTCTGAAAACCCACCAGACGGGCAGCTATACGGGTTGGTTCCAACTCTATGGCACATGACAGCTGGCATCATAGCTCTCTCTCTCTCTCTCTCTCTCTTGTTATTTTGTGTCTCTCTGTGTGTATGAATGTTTAATAACTTTAGCAATCTCCTATCAGTGCTTACACAGGTATCCAGCAACCTCACATGTGTGGGGCATACTCAATTCTAAGCTGTAAACTGATTGGATACATCACACAATTTATGGAGTTGTAAGTTTAAAAAAAATGCATTACTGGGAGAGTAGAAGGCAAAGCTAATCAAATGCCTTTTAAGAAGTAATCTGAACTAAAAAGGAGCAACTGAAGGACTAATATTTAGCAGTAAGGATATTTATGTTTTCCACTTGGAAATACCAATATTCTTTCTCTAACCTACCTTTTGGATGATCTTCA
>NW_006401468.1:0-5114 GCF_000299155.1 Elephantulus edwardii
GGCCTATTTTTGACTGCTGATAGTGAGCTTCTCTAATCATTTCTTCCACAAATGTAGTCAATCTGATTCCTATGCAGCTTATTAGGTGAGAGCCACATGTAAAGTCGTCATTTAGGTCTTTTAAAAAAAGTATTTGCAATGAATAAATCATTGTAAATACAAAATCTGCTCATTCTATTTCCAGCCTCATTTCTATTACCATGTATATATTTTTCAATGACTATTCCTTCTTCACTGTTTCCAATTTTTGCATTCCATTTACCAAATATCATTAATGCAGCTTGATTGCATGTTGTTTACATTTTGGTAAAAAATCTTTATTTCTTTTTCTATGGTTCTAGATGTGGGAGTGTATATTTGAATAATGGTCATGTTAACGGGCCTTCCTTGTATACATATGGATATTAGTCTATCACTCATAATGTTGTATTTCAGAATAGAATTTGAAATTGACTTTTTGTCCATGAGTGCAAGACCATTCTTATTCTATTTTCACTCCCAGCATAGTATACCATATGATTATCTAATTTAAACTAGCCAAAGCTGGTCCATCTCATGTCACAAATGCCTAGTATGTCAATGTTGATAGTTCTGTTTCATTTTTTACAAATTCCAGTTTTCTAATGGTCAAACAATGTATATTTCATGTTCCAATATTAAATGATGCTTGTCATTATTTTTCATTTCAACTTACTTCCAGTCTGGGCTCTACCACCACACTTCTCTAACTACCCTCATTCCTCTAGTGTCCATAGAGTTTTCAAAGGCCTGTTATTTAAGAAGTAGGTGGCTAATCTTGCTTCCTAGTATGTCTTAATCTGGGAGCTCTACTAAAACTTGTCCACCATGAGTAAACCTTACGACATTTGACACACCAGCGGCATAGCTTTCAGCATCAGAGCAACCCCATGCTGTCTTAGTACAACAAACTGACAAACAAGTGTTATACCACTTAGAACAATGTTTTTCAAAACCACAATCAGCTGCCAATTTAGTTTGTAACTCTAATAGCAAATTAATCTTCACACCAGTCTTCAAAACAGCCTACCTTTCCGAATCCAATTGCTTCCCACAGGAGGCTCCAAACTGGAGACCCCTAAGCAGGACCCAAACAACTTTTAAATACAACATCCCACCCACCGAGTCCTGATTGGTATAAACAAGAGGCTTTTAGCCCACACCTGATCATTAACAAAATCAAAACAGCCAATCAGCTTACACCTGATTTTTAACTAAATCAAAACCACCATTCAGCTTACACCTTATTGTTAACCAAATTTATAAAGACCTAACAGTTTACAGCAGACTGTCAATTAAGTCAAACATCCTACCTTCCAGAATCCAACTGTTTCACACAGGAGACTTCAGACTGGAGACTCAGGCAAGATTCAACTGACATTTAAAACCAAAGTGCCACCTACCAGGTCCTAATTGCTTTAAACAAGAGACTCCTGGCCCCAAAATGAAAACAAAACAAAACAACACCCCACAAAAAACCAACCAGTTCATTGTGTTGTTATGTGCCACTGAGTCATGATCCTTTGCACAGTACTTCTGAACCCTGTCCTATCCTAAGCCAATCTCACCATCTCTGACACACCTACACACATTGCCACAGGTGCTTTGTAAATCCATCTCCTCCAGGGTCTTCCTCTCTTTTGCTATCCCTCTGTCCTTCCAAACATGATATGTTTCTTCAAGGACTGGTCCCTCCTGGTAACATACCTAAAGTAAATCATGCAGGGCTTCACAATCTTTGCTTCCAGAAAGCTACTTGGTTTCACCCTCTCAAGGACAGGCCTGTTTGTTCTCTTGGCAGTTCTTGGTATGTTCAGTAATCTTCTGCAGCACCACAACTCAAAGGAATTTATTCTTCTTCTGTCGTCCTTAGTTATTCTTAGTTAGTTCAACTCTCTGATACAAAACAAACACCTGCAAAGACCATGGCATGGATCAGACACATCTTAGTGTCTACACTGACTTTGTTGTTCTTTATCACCCTGGAGAAATTCCTGAGAGTAAACTTTCCCAGTGCAATTCGTCTTGTGATTTTCTGACTGCTATTGCCAAGACTGTTGATAGTGGAGCCAAGCAAACAAAAATTGCTTACAATCTTGATCTCTTTCCCAACTATCATGGTACTGCCAATTGGCCCAGTTGTAAGAAATTTGGTCTTTTTGATTTTGAGTTTTAATCCATATTGAAAACTGCAGTCCTAGACCTTCTGCAGCAAATGTTATAGGCCTTCCCCATTTCAGCAAGCAAAGTTGTGTCATTTGCATAATGCAGACTGTTGATGAGTTTTCCTCCTATTCCTAGTGCTTCATTCCTCCTCATAAAATCCAGCCTCTTGAATAATCTGTTCTGCATATAAATTGAAAATGTATGGAGACAAGATATATCCCTGACACAATCCTTTCCCAATTTTGAACCATGCAGTGTTTCCTTGCTCTATTTTAATGACTGCTTCCAAGTCCAAGTATAGTTTTCACATGAACAGAATCAAATGTTCTGGGATTCCCATTCTTACCAAGGTTAGCCATAATAGGTTGTGATACATGCAGTCAAATGCTTTTGCATAGTCAATGAAACACAGATAGACTTTGGTACTCTCTGCTGTCAACCAAAACCCATTTGACATTGTCTATGATGTCCCTGGTGCTACAGCCTCTTCTAATCCCACCTTGTTTTTCTGGTAGTTCTCTGTAGTTGTATTTTTTTCCAGTTGTTTTTGTTGATTTGTTGTTTTGTTTGGGTGGGTTTTTCCCCCCTAATCTTCAGCAGGATTTTACTTGTGTGTGATACTGTTTGAAAATTTACACATTGTTTCAGATCATCTTTTTTTTTTTTTTTTAAGGGGAATAAATATGGATCTCTTCCAGTCAGGTGGCCAGGTAGCTGTCCTCCAAATTTTTTTGCATAACCTTTTGTGGTCATTCAAGACAGCATCAGTTTGTTGAAATATGTCAATTGGTATTTTACCAATTCTTGGGGCTTTATTTTTTGCCAAATCCTTCTGAGAAGTTTGAACTTCTTCCCTCATCACCATTACCTCTTGATCATATGTTGTTTTATGAAATTCTTCTGTTTCAGCCAGCTCTTTTTGGTACAGGGACTCTGTGGACTCTATCTTCTTTTGATGGTTGCCAAGTCATTCAATATTCTCTGAGTCATAACTGACCCTTCAAGTGGTTTTCATAGGCTGACCTTTCAGTAGGTTTCCATGGGCAGTAATCATACGGGAGGAGATTGCCCATCCTTCCCCATGGAGCAGCAGCTGGATTTCAACAGTGTGCCTTTGGGATTGCAGTGCAGATTCTTACCACTAATCTCAAGGTTTGAATTAGTTCTTCAGTTCCTTCAGCTTAAGACATGCCAAGTGAGTCCATCCTTTTTGACTTCCTGACTTCAGCTCTTTGCACATTTCAGTTTTATAGTTAATTGTGATCAATATAAAAAGTCTAGCACTACATTTTTAAGTATATTCTAATCATATAAGAACTCATGACTTTTTTAAACCCTGAATTCATCTAAACCAATCTGTTAACTCTTTTGCTATGTAAAGCAAACATTTATTCATAGGTTCAATAAGCAGTAACTGGGTACTTAGTATATATGTGGTTTGGTCTAGATAAAGATACTCATAACCGATATGAATAATTTTATCATTGCATTTCTACTTACCTAAATAAAGTGGAAAATTTATATTCTACTTTTGAATAGTGTCTTTGAAGTGAACTTTTGTTTTCTTTTGAATTTTCTGTGTTTGAACCTGTGATTGTGTTTGATGTTGTTCTTGGCTTCCCTAGCAAGGAGATTCCCAGTTTTCTTTCTGATTCTCTAGGTACTTCACAGATGATTTTGAAGCTACTTTTTACTTACATCCAAATGTTGTATTTGGGATGTTAATAGCTCTTTTACTTCAGACATTTTGCTGAGCAATCTTGTTCTATGTTATTGATGCTACTTATAAACCACATGGACTTAAATTATATGTCACAATTATGGGAAAAGAAAAAAAGAATTCCAATAAAATAATATATATGATTTCAAAAAAATCTGAAATAGAAGGCTCCCCTTTTTCTGTTATACCTCTGCCTGCTCGACTTTAAAACAGAAACACATAAACAATGCCTAAAAAAACCCCAACTAGTCATGTCCAGGAAAAACTCATATAAATGTTCAGAAACAGGCTCCACTTTTCTTCCAACTATACTTTTTGCGTTTGTTGCATTTTTAGCAAGAGATTTCTATACTTATCCACTATCACAGTCACTCAAACCACCATCCCAAGAGCCAAATTTCCTTTTCACTTGTCTTTCATCCAGGCCCGTCTCTAGCAATCTTTTGAACACCACATCACACAACTTGTGCTGTAGTTAGTTTTTATAAAGTCGTTTCCTACTGACAGTGACCCTGTGGAAAACAGATCAAAATAGTGCTCAGTCCTGTGCCATCCTCGTAATCATTACTTTGGTTAAGCCAACGTTGCAGACATTGTGTCAACCCAACTCAATGAAGCGCAAGGAGTCTTTCCCACTCATTCTAAACTAAGCATAAGCAACCCAAAATAATACAGTTCAAATCCACCAGTTTCTCTGTGGAAGATTGATGGGCAATCTCCTGCTATGAAATAACTGCTACTGAAAACCCACTGGAGGACAGATATGGGTGGGTTCTGACTTGATGGTAAACCCCAAGAACACACTAAGGATGAAGTTACGTTCTATGAACTGGCTCACCTGATAGGATGTCCTGAAGACATAATATGAAAATCTTGTTATTCTCTTTTCCAAGGAGCATGCTGGTTGTAATTCTTCTAAGACATACTTATCCAAGCTTCTACCAGTCCATAATATTTACAGCCAACACCATAATTCAAAGACCTTAATAATATTTCTGTCTTCCTTAATGATTGCATAGGGGAGATAGAAGGAGAATTGATGCCTTTGAGCTGTGGTGCTGGAGAAGAGTGCTGAATATACCATGGACTGCTAGGAGAACAAACAGGTTCATACTAGAGAGGGTGAGACCAGGCTGTTCCTGTCAAGGATTCTGAGGCTTCGTCTGACATACTCTGGCATGTTGCTAGGAAGGACCAGTCCTTGGAGAGG
>NW_006401468.1:6890-7494 GCF_000299155.1 Elephantulus edwardii
TCATCTCTTGATTTCCTGGCTGCTGTTACCAAGAGTGTTGACTGCAGAGCCAAGTAAACTAAAACTGTTAACTATCTCAATCTCTTCACCATCCATACTGATGCTGCCAGTTGGCCCAGTGGTGAGAATCTTTGTTTTCTTGATGTTGAGCTTCAATCCATATAGGAGGCTGCAATCCTTCACCTTCTGTAGCAAGTGCTTCAGGTCCTCCTCAGTTTCAGCAAGGAAGATTGTGTCATCTGCATAACACAGATTGTTGATGACTCTTCCTCCAATCCTGATGCCACATTCCTCCTCCTACAGCCCAGCGTCTCGGATGATGTGTTCTGCATACAGATTGAAAAGGTATGGAGACAGAATACATCCCTGACAGAAACCCTTCTTGATTTTGAACCATGTAGTGTCTCCTTGCTCTGTTCTAGCAACTGCCTCTTGGTCCAAGTATAGGTTTTCCATTAGCACAATCAAATGTTCTGGGATTTCCATTATTCTCAGTGTCAGCCACAGCGTGTTGTGATCCACACAGTCAAAAGCCTTTGCATAGTCAATGAAGCACAGATACACATTCTTCTGGTATTCTTTGCTTTCTGCCAAGATCCATCTA
>NW_006401468.1:7633-8948 GCF_000299155.1 Elephantulus edwardii
TGTTCTCCAGATTTCTTGGCACAACTAGTGTGTACATCCAGGGTAGTGTCTTTTTGTTGAAATATGTTGATTGGTATGCCATCAACTCCTGGAGCCTTGTTTTTTGCCAATTCCTTCAGAGCAATTTGAACTTCTTCTTTCATCACCATAGGCTCTTGCTCATATGTTATTAAATTCTTCTGTCTCATCCAATTTCTTCTGATACAGTGACTCTGTATTCCTTCCATCTTCTCTTGATACTTCATGGATCATTTAACATTCTACCCAAACTATCTTTAAGTATTGCCACCCCTGGCTTGAATTTGTTTTTCAGCTCCTTCAGCTTAAGAAACGCTGAGCGAGTTCTGCCCTTTTGATTTTCTGACTCCAGCTCTCTGCACATTTCATTATGGTATCTTCTTTTGTCTTCCTGAGCTGCCTTTTGAAACTTCCTGCTCAGCTCTTTGATTTCTTATTTTCTCCCTTTAGCTTTACTAAAACAAAAAATTACTTTTTTTTCTGAGTGTGGCATGGGTCTTATAGTTTAAATTCTTTTATAATTTTGGATACTTGGGTGATTACTTATTCATATACAGAGTAGTTTCAAAAGTTTATGTAAAATCAAGTTTTATTTGTGGTCAGTATTTACATTTTTATGCTAATTATAATATTAATTATATTAGTCACTTTGAGGACTAAGGCACATCTATCTGATTTAGGCCACGGTGTTCAATCAGTTGCTATATATCTGAGAGTTGACTAGTGAATAAGGATGACAGAAGAAGATTTACTCCTTTGAGCTGTGGTCTTAGAGAAGAATACTGAATATCCCACGGACAGCCAAAAGAAAAAAAAAGGTTTTAAAGAGGGTACTTCCAGAGTGTGGCTTGGAGACAGACAATAAAGCTTTGTCTTACAGCCTTTAGACATGTTGGTAGGAGTGGTTATTCCTTGGACAGGAATATCATGCTTGGAAAGGCAGAGTGTTAGTGAAAGAGATGAAGACCCTCAACCAGATGGACTCACACATTGTACTCAACTCAACAGCACCTAACAAAACAATAACAACAACAACTTAATAATGAAAAAGAAGGAATTCTGCAGTTGTCTTATAAGTTGAGTTCAAATGTAACAAAGTTATATGGCTGTTTCACTCCCTTTACTTGTAATGTAAGATATTTGGGACAGCTTTTAAATATACATTTTGCTTTCACATTTCAGCTTAAATCAAAGGGTTAAATATCCCTTTAGATCAAGGAACACAAATAATATTTCTTTGTATATGAAATTCTACATCTCTCTGAAGTGTAGTTCTTATTTGCCTAAATGTTATAAC
>NW_006401469.1:0-632 GCF_000299155.1 Elephantulus edwardii
TGATAAATATTTTGGAAGAGCACAGAGTGCATCATAGGAGACTTAGAAATGGGTATGTGAATGTTGTTGTTATGTGCCATCGAGTCACCTGTGACTCACAGAGACCCTGTGTACAAGAGCCCTAAATGCAGTTCTATCCTGTGCCAACCTCGCCGTCTCAAATACACTCATTCCCACCACCACTCCACTCAGAGAAGTGATCCATCTAATTGAGAGTCTTCCTCCCCTGAGGCGTCCCTCCACTCTCCCAAACATGATGTCCCTCTCCAAGGAACAGTCTCTCCTTGCAACATGCCCAAAGTATGTCAGAAGAAGCTTCAGAATCCTTGACTCCAAGGAGCAGCCTGGCTTCACCCTCTCCAGGACAAACCTGTTCTCCTACCAATCTACGGTATATTCAACACTCTTCTCCAGCACCAAAGCTCAAAAGCATCAATTTTCTCTCTGTCGTCCCTCTTTACTGTCCAGCTCTCTGATGCATAGCAAGTAATTGCAAAGACTATAGCCTGGATCAGACATACCCTAATCTCCAGCCCAATGTCATTGCTCTTCAGTACTCTTGAGAAGTCCCTCACAGCTGACTTTCCCAATGCAATTCATCTCCTGATTTCCTGGCTGCTGTTACCAAGAGT
>NW_006401469.1:1214-4771 GCF_000299155.1 Elephantulus edwardii
TTTCCACACTCTGTTGGGTCACCTTTCTTTGGAATGGGAACAAATATCGATTTCTTCCAGTCAGTTGGCCAGCTAGCTGTCCACCAGATTCCCTGGCACAACTTAATGAGCACATCCAGGGCAGCGTCTGTTTGCTGAAATATGTCAATTGGTATGCCTTCAACTCCTGGAGCCTTTTTTTTTTGCCAATTCTTTCAGAGCAACTCGAACTTCCTCCTTCGTCACCATAGGCTCTTGCTCATATGTCATTTCGTGAAATTCTTCTGTGTCAGCCAATTCCTTCTGATACAGTGACTCTGAGTATTCCTTCCATCTTCTCTTGATACTAGCTGGATCATTTAACATTCTACCCAAAGTATCCTTAAATATTGCCACCCATGGCTTGAATTTGTTTTCAACTCCTTCAGCTTAAGAAACGCTGAGCGAGTCCTGCCGTTTTGATTTTCTGACTCCTGCTCTCTGCACATTTCATTATAGTACCTTTTTTTTGTTGTCCTGAGCTGCCTTTTGAAATTTTCTGTTCAGATCTTTGATTTCTTGATTCCGTCCTTTAGCTTTGGCTTCTCGGCACTCTAATGCAATACTCAGAGTCTCATCTGACATCCATCTTGGTCTTTTCTTCTTCTTTAGCCTTTGTAATGATCTTTTGCATTCTTCATGGACAATTTTCTTGATATCTTCCCAGAGCTCATTTGGTCTATTCTCATTAGTGCTCAAGGCCTCAAACCTGTTCCTGAGATGATTTTGAAATTCAAGTGAGACAGACTTAAGGTCAAATCTTGGTTCCTGTGGACTTGATTTAATTTTCCTCAACTTCAGCTTGAAGTTGCATATGAGTAGTTGATGATCTGTCCCACAATCAGCACCTGGTCTGGTTTTCATTGCTGATATTGAGCTTCTCCACCGAGTCCTTCCACAAATGAAATCAATTTGATTCCTATGCATGCCATCAGGTGAGATCTATGTGTATAGCTTGCGTTTATGTGTCTTATAAAAGGAATTAGCAATGAATAAATCATTGAATTTGTAGAACTCTGTCATTCTATCTCCAGCCTCATTTCTCTCACTGAGCCCGTATTTTCCAGCTACTGATCCTTCTTCCCTGTGCCCAAATTTTGTGTTCCAGTCACCCATTATTATTAATGCATCTTTATTGCATGTTTGATCAATTTCTGACTGCAAATTTTGGTATAAATCTATTTCCTCCTGTTTGGCTCTAGTTGTTGGTGCATATATTTGAATGATAGTGGCATTCGCTGGACTTCCTTGTATACATATGGATATTATCCTGTCACTCACCACATTGTATTTCAAGATAGACCTAGAAATGACTTTTTTAATTGTGAAACTAACCCCATTTTTTCTCACCTTTTCATCCCCAGCATAGTAAATTATATGATCATCTGATTCAAAATGTCTCATGCCAAGCCATCTCATTTCACCAATACATAGTATGTTAATATTTATGCATTCAGTTTCTTTCTTAACAATGTCCAATTTTCCTACATTCATGCTTCTCACATTCCACGTTCCAATCACTACTGTCTCCTAAGAGCTGTTCCTCTTTCTCCGTGTTTCCATTTCTAAGATCTCAGTTCCAATTGGCAACTTCGATCAAGGCTGTGAAAGTGGACATAAAGAGGAGTAGTAAGCTCTGGGAGCTATTATAGAGCTAGTATTATTGATATTTGGAGACTATAAACAAGTGTTCAGGTCTTTTGTTCATAAGGTCACTAGGAGTCCTCTATTACTTGATGGCACTTAACAGCAACAACACAACATCATAGAGAGAGCTCTGTTGGCCTCATGGATAGAAAATTATGCTAGCAAGCCCAAGGTGTGTGATTTTAATCTGCGGCCTCAGGCCTGGTTATAATTGTTTTAGATAGTTCTTCTAAGTGTTATAGAACTGGTCTGTCCATTTGCTGTATGGAGGTAACTTGTGATTGCTGTGATGTTAAACACTGTGATAATGATGTGTCAAATGTGATAATGGTTACCCATGGTGGACAGTGCCTGGTGGAGCTTCCCAATTAAAACAAGTTTGGAAGTAGGAGTGGCATCCACTTCCGAAATAGCTTGCCTCTGGAAACTCTATAAACGTGGAGGAATGAGGAAAGTTATAAAAGTGTTCGGGTCTTTCATTCATAGGGTCACTATGAATTGTCTCAACATGGTAATAGTAAACAACATGTTATGGATATAATTCTGTCCTCTAAAATGATATTTTGAATTATTAAACTCTGCACTGGTGAACTGACTCTGATTGGAGAAATAAAATTTCTCTTCAGTAATTAAGTCTCATATAAATTAAGTGGGTTCTATTTGTAATTTTTTCAATATCATTATATAAATGAGGACAGACAGGGAAACTGAATCACACATACATATACAGAGGAAAAATAGAATGTGAGAACTCAGCTACAAATGAAAGACTAGACCAGAAGCAGTAGAGATGACTAAATATACATTCGCTTACAGTAGAGAGAAACCCTGGTATGATCTTGAACTTAGATTTTTAGCATGGTGACCTAGTGAAAAAATAAAATTCCATTTTTCAAAGCCTCCAACTTTGTAGTGTATTGTATTAGTGTGCTTGTATGAAATGCTAAGAATGTGGTGCTGAGAGACATGAATATGGGAAACGGTTGTTGTTGTTGTAGTTGTTGTTGTTAGGTGCTGTCAAGTCACCTATAACCCTGTGTACAAGAGCTGGGAAGCCTGCCCTGTCCTGAAACAGTCTCAATGACTCCAACCTACCTACCTCTGTTGCCCCAGTTACTGTATCAATCCATCTTATGGGGAGACTTCTTCTCATGTGATGTCCCTCCACCCCTCTACGCATGTCTTTCTCCAAGGACCAGTCCCTCCTGATCTCGTGCCCAAAGTGTGTGAAATGGAGCTTCACAATCATAACCTGCCAGGAGAAATTTGGTTTCAGTCTCTCCAAGACAGAACTACTCGTATGATTTCGGTTTACTTTTTGGCAGTTCAAAACTCTTCTCCAGCACCACAACTCAAAGGTATGACTTCATCTGTCATCCTTAGTCACTGTCCAGCTCTCTGATGCACAGCAAGTAATCACAAAGACTATGGCCTGGATCAGGGAGGTGGGGTAGATTTTTGATGGATGCATTTGGCCTAGTTGGCTTCAAATCCAGAATACATACATGGGATTGAGGTGAGAAATGCTGGAAACTTTTATGATTATGAGAACTAACCAATTTTATTTCTGCCATAGCATTTTTATAAATGGCATCTATAGTATATTGAGTTACTGAATGTGGATATGACAAAATGAAGATGCAAAACTTCACCACAAATTTTCAATTTTAAGCAACAACAAGAACAAGAACAACAGCAAAAGGGTGATGGAAACATTATTTATTGAGAAAGTTTCTGGAAGACGTGTTGTTATGTGCGTTGAATTTCTTGTGACTCATAGCGACCCTATGTACATCTCTGACACTCCCATCCCAATTATCCCAGTCACTGAATCAATCCACCTCATAGAGGGCCTTCCCCTCCTGTGCTGTCCCTCCACCCTCCCAAGCATG
>NW_006401469.1:5176-8753 GCF_000299155.1 Elephantulus edwardii
AATACTCTTCTCCAGCAACAAAACTCAAAGGCATCAATTCTCCTTCTATCCTCCTTAGTCATTGTCCAACTCTCTGATGCAAGTGATCGCAAAGACCATGGCCTGTATCAGACTCACCTTAGTCTCCAGAGAGACACCATTGCTCTTCAGTACTTTGGAGAGGTCCCTAACAGCAGACTTTCCCATGGCAATACCTCTTTTAATTCCTTAGTTTACCTAAAACTTGAGGGGAAATAGGTATGTTTTTGTTGTTAGGTT
Organism: Elephantulus edwardii; assembly: GCF_000299155.1. Taxonomy (NCBI): domain Eukaryota; kingdom Metazoa; phylum Chordata; class Mammalia; order Macroscelidea; family Macroscelididae; genus Elephantulus; species Elephantulus edwardii. The sequence goes on from NW_006401469.1 coordinate 5,435, forward strand.
CCACAGAGTCAAGTATAATTCGTAGTAATAACCTTATGAATACAAGATCTGGACCCTGTCCTATCCTGTGCCATCCTCATCATTTTTTACATACTTGAGCCCTTTACTGCTGTTCCTGTGTCATCCATCTCACTGAGGGTCTTTATCTCTTGTGCTTTCACAAGGCAAGTTTTCCAAGGAATGCTTGCTCTCTCAACATCATCAACATATGTGAGATGAAGCTTCCCATCCTTGCCTCTAACGAAAACACTGGTTGCACGGTCTCCAAGACATATTTCTTCTTCTGAGAGTTTGTAGGAGATTCAGTTCTCCAACACCACAACCCAACTCATTTTTTTTTCTTTCTGCCATCATTTTCTATTTTCCAGTTCTCAAATATAATTGAAAAACCATGCCATGAATCAGGCACACCCTAGTCTTCAAAATGGTATTGTTACCCCTGAGCACTTTGGAGAGATTCCTGGCCATATGCTTTCTGAATGCAGTATGTCTTTTGTTTTTCTCACTGCTTTGTGTCAAGATAGTTGATTATGGAATGCAGATTCAAGTAAGATGAAGTTGTTGGCAATTTCAATCTTTTCTCCGTTTATCATGATATAGTCTGTCAGTCCAGTGAGGATTTTGTCCTTTCCATTTTGAGATGTGAACCATATTAAATATTATGTAATCAGCATAATACAGATTATGAGTCTTCTCTCTATTCTGATGCCACATTTTTCTTCATGGAGTCAAACTTCTTAAATCATTTGTTCAGCACACAAATTGAATAGGCTTGAAGAAAGGAATACCCGTGATGTACACATTTCTGTATTTTTAAATCATGCAGTGTTCCTTTGGTCTGTGTGCACAATAGCTTCTTTCTTGGTCTAGGTATAGGGTTTGAACAGGCATGATTAAATGTTGTGGGATTCCAATTCATATTATCGTTAACCACAGCTTGTTATGTTCCACATAGTTAAATGTCTTTGCATAATAAAAAAAACACCCAAAATAGGAATTCTTCTGGTATTTTCTATTTTAAATCAAGATCCTACTGGCTCAGCAGTGATATTTCTGTTGCAATGCCCTCTTCTAAGCCCAGCTTGAACTTCTGGTAGTTCTGTACGTACTGTTTCAGCTATACTTGGATGATCTTCAGTAATATTTTGCTAATTGTTCTTGTTGTTATATGCTGTTGAATCACTTCTGACTTGTAGCGACCCTGTGTACAACAGCCCTGAAACCTGCTCTATCCTGTGTCAACTTTATTGTCTCTGACACACATACCTTCATTACTCCAGTCACTGAATCAATTCATCTCATCGAGGGTCTTCCTCTCCTGTGCTGTCCCTCCATACTTCAAGCATGATGTCTCTCCCCAAGGACTGGTCTCTCCTTGCAACATCCCCAAAGTATGTCAGATGAAGCCTGAGAAATTTTGCCTCCAAGGAGCAGCCTGTTTTCACTCTCTCTAGGACAAACTTGTTTTCACCATACAGATCTCGCTACCTGTGATTTGGTTTAGTACAGTATCTGAACCTGTTGTCCTTTTCCAAGGTAAAAAAGTATGACTAAAAATAAAGGCACATGAGAGAAAGAAGAAATGATAGCTGAGGTAAAAAATGAATAAATGGATCATAAAGAGAGGGAAATCTAACATTAGTTTAATAAGTCAAGAAATAATCAGACCAAGGGAATAACTTTCTCTAACTAAATTACAGAAACCAGTAAAGCAAAGCCAAGATACTCTTAATGGCTTAAAGATGAAGTGTGTTAAATTTTATGTATTTGGATGTACTTGATGGATAGTGATGTCTCTTCTACGTGCTTATGTCTTTTTAAAAATTTTTAAGTATTTTTTTTATTTATTCATTGTTGCACATTTTTCTCTCTCTGCCTCCCTTCCTTCCTCCAGTCCACTTTTAATTATATCTCTTGTTCTAGATAATTGTTGTCATACATATAATACCTAATCATTTATTCCTTTTGGACAGTTCTTTTCATCTGTTCCAATGCAGTTTTCATTACCTACTCATTATTTCTCTATTTTCCCCCTACACCTCTGTGTCAGTCCTATTTTATTAAGAATCTGACCTTTTGTGACTGAAATATTTCAGTCATCATAATGTCTTCCAGGTTCAACCACGTTGCGTAACATTTTAAGAGTTCATTGTTTTTCAATGGTAGGTAGTATTTCATTGTGTGAATGTACCACAGTTTTTCTCTCCATATTATTGTTAATAGGAAATTGACCCACTTCCACAGTTTTGCTATAGTGGATAGTGCAGCAGTAAATCTAGGCATATGCTATATTGTAAAAATGAATTATAGATTATTTATTTTTTTTATCTTGAAAGTAGGCTATTCCTCCTTTAGTTTACAGTGGACAGAATATGCTCAAAGGGGAAGAGTCTCACAGAAGAAACACTCGTTGAAAGCAGCAGGAGGAAAGAGAATAAGCCTTCGCTGGAGGAAAGATTGAGCCCACTCAATACCTAAAGCAGATCTGCATGTACATAGATTTGGCGACTCACTTTAGACTTTGATTGTAGACAATTACACTTGGAGGCGTGCAGCAATGAAGTGACAGGCTGAGTTTGGGCATGTTCCATCAGCACAGTGGACCTGTTGTTGTTGTTGTTATGTGCCATCGAGTCACCTGCGACTCATAGCGACCCTATGTACAACAGCCCTAAACTCCGCTAGGATGCACGAATGAATTCATTGCAAAAGGATTACCAGCTGGAGCAGCGAGGAGTCATGAGGACCCTACCGTGTTGACTGGCTCCATGTGGAGTCTAAGGTGGAGTGAAGGAAGCAGCGAGTCTGGAACACAAGAAGAAGTATAGATTCCTGAGTTTTCAGCTGTTACCCATTTGGACCTATCCACTGATGGCTGGAGATGAGAGGATCAAAACGCAAGTAGACGAAGATAAGATCGTTCAAGTAATAAAAAAACTAGTGTTGATTGCTGCAAACTGATGATGATGGATTTCTTTTAAATGGGCTTTGCTTATGGAAGCTCGTGTTAAACAGTCTAGCTGGAGTGGAAGATGCTTCAAAGGAAGGAACATGTTTGTTGCTTTAGAGAAATGGTTTGTTGTTAGGTCTGTCAAGTCAAGTATGTCTCTTAGCGATGCTATGAACAAAAGAACTGAACCCTATTCTATCCTGTGCCATCCTCACACTTGCTGCAAGACAAGAACCCATTGCAGTAGTCACCATGTTAATCCACATTACTGAAAACCTTATTCTCCTTTGCACACCCTCTACCCTTCCAGGCATCATGTCCTTCTCTAAAAATGTCTCATGTCTCTCCTAGGAACATGCCCAAAGTCTG
>NW_006401470.1:0-3910 GCF_000299155.1 Elephantulus edwardii
AAAAATAATACTTCAGGAGATTTTCTTGGTTTAAAGTTTCAGAAAAATAGTTTTGGGTGTTCTTCCAACTTTCGTGACTGCAGAAAGCCTTAGATTCATGAAATGTGAAATTCTCTTTTGCTTTTCCCCCCTTTTGGTCTGGATTTGTGTATAAAAATATAGGTATCACAATGTTTCATGATGCAAGCCAGGTACTATCCAGTTCTGCTATCATGGCAGAGGAGGTTGTTCATGGAAGCAATTAGTCACACTTTCTACTTCTCTTCCTACTTGAATAAAAAACAGTGATACTCTAGATGACCATTTGCAAATGTTTAAGATTATCTTACAAACTAGAAATTATCACAAAAAGCACTAAATATGCTGTTAGGCCAACTAACTAGGATGTCTTATGAAACCATGAACTCAAACCAATGAACCAAATTCCACAGCATCTTCAGCAGGTGCACTTTTATTGTTGTTGTTATTGTTACTGTTCAAGTATTAAATCTACCAGATATAACCAAACCATGAAAAGCAAAAGGCAAAGTAATTAAATAAATGGGACCTCATGAAAATTTACAACTTTTGCTTATCAAAAGACCTTACAGAAAATTTAAAAAGACAAGCTGCCAACTTCAGAATATCTTCAGAAACTATATATTCATTAAAATTCTAGTAATCAAAATATATCTACAATTCCAACAACTTAGTAACAAAAAGACAATCATTAAATCCTCAGAGATCTTGATTTCACCAAAAAGTATATTAAAATGATCAAGAAACCTATATGATGTATAGTTTCAAGTAATAAACCATAAACAGGCAGCAGCAAATATGTGATAATCTGATAATCCTGCAAGCATGCATGCCTTCACCAACTCAGATAGAACCAGGTTAAAATTATTCTACATAGTGACAGGTTTGATCTTCAAAAGATCATTAAAGTCAGGGAAGACTAAGGAACGGAAGAGACTAAATACAAATTAAATATCATGTATGATCCTAAATAAGAATCTTTTGTCCTGTAAATCAAGAAGTCCTTTATTTGGACTAGTGGCAAAAAAAACCATAAATATAGTCTGATGGTTAGAAAGAAGTAATAATATCTTAAAATAATCTGACTTTGCTGATTGTGTTGTGGTTATATAGTCTTTGTTTATAAGTCTCACTAAGAATTCTTTAGTGTTATAAGACATCATGAATGACAACATTATCTATTGAATGTGTCTCCTGAAAAGATATCTTGGCTTTTTTATGTTTTTAGGTGTCATCGAGTCAAGTACGGTTCATAGCGACTCTATGAACAAAAGATCTGAACCCTGTTCTGTCTTGTGCCATCCTCTCACACTTCCCAACACACAAGAGCCCATTGCAGCAGTCACCATGTCAGTCCACCTGGTTGAGGATCTTCCTCTCTTTCGCCAACCCTCTACCCTTCCCAGCATCATGTCCCTCTCCAAGGAATAGCTCCTCCTAGCCACAGTCCAAAGCCTTCAAAGAGCACACTCCAGCTGCACCCTCTCCAAGACATATCTGTTTATATTCTTGGCCATCCATGGGATATTCAGTGCTCTTCTCCAACACCAGCTCAAAGATGTCAATTCTTCTTAGTTTCCTAAGCTTTGCTAACTCTGTGAATGTAATTTTGTTTAGGAATAGGATCTTTCTAATAAGATGTTGCAAGCTAATATGAGATCACATTGGAGTTGCCTAATATGGGCACAATCTTGAATGATCCAGGAAACATCAAAAGAAGATTGAAGGAATACACAGAAATCACTGTACCAAAAAGAATTAGTTGACATTGAAAAAATTTCAGGAAATACCATATGAACAAGAGCCAATGGTGATGAATGATGAAGTTCAAGATGCACTGTAATGAAATCAATTGGAATACCAATTGACATGTTTCAACTAACAGACTGCCAGTTTATATCAGGAAATTTTGAGGACAACTACCTGGACAACTGACTGCCCCCATTCCCAAGAAAGGTGATCCTACAGAATGTGAAAATTATAGAGCAAAATCATTAATATCTTATGAAAACAAAATAATGTTGAAGGTCATTCAGATATGGCTAGAACAGTACATTGACAGAGAACTACCAGAAGTTCAAGCTAGTTTTACAAGAGGCTATAGTATGAGGGATATCATTGCTGCTATCTAGTATATACTAGCTGAAAGAAGAGAATATCAGAAGAATGCCTATTTGTGTTTTATTGATCATGCAAAGGCACTTGACTTTGTGTACCATAATAAATTACAGCTAATATTGAGAAGAACTAAAATTCCAGAACACTTGATTGTACTTATATAGAATCTATACCTAGACCCAGAAGATGTTGTTAAAATGAAGTAAAGAAACACTGTTGTGACTGCCTTCAAGTCGAGCACGACTCATAGCGACCCTGTGAATAAAAGGTCTGAAGTCCCTCTACAACTATCGACTATTTAAAATTTTATAGAAAGGAAACAACATATGGTTTAAAATCAGGAAAAGTCTGCATCAGAGTTATATTTTCTCCATACCTATTTATTCTGTATGCTGAGCAAATAGTTCACAAAGCTGGACTCTATGAAGAGTGTGGCAGTGTGGTAGCAGGATTGGAAGAGGACTCATCAACAATTTACATTATACAGATAACACAACTTTCCTTGCTGAAAGTGAAGAGGATATGAAATGTCTACAGAAGATTAAGGACCACAGCTTTTGGTATGAATTACATCTCAAGATCAAGAAACACAGGTCCTCACTCTGGGACCAACAGGACACATGATAGGTAGAGAAAGGATTGAAGCTATCAGTGATTTCATCTTGCTTGGATCAATAATCAACATCTTCGGTACAAGCAATCAGGAAATCAGGAAACGTATTGCATTGGGCAAGTTCACTGTCAGTGACCTTTCCAAAATGCTGAAGAACAATGATGTCTGTTTAAAGATTAAGATGTGCCTAATTCAGGCAATGGTCTTCTAAATAATCTGCTATGCATCAGAGCTAGACAATGAATAGAGATGAAAGAAGAATTCATGCCTTTGAGTTCTGATGTTGGAGAAATTACTGACTACCCCATGGACTGCCAAAAGAGATATGTCTTGGAAAAAGTGCAGCTGGATTGTTCCTTGGAAGATGGCAAAGCTTTGTCTTTCATACTTTGGACATGTAGCTAGGAAAGGCTAGTCCTTGGAAAGGGAAATTGTGCTTGGAAAGATCAGTGAAGGAGAGGAAGACCCGCAACAAGATAGACTGACACAATGACTTCTGTAATTGGTCTCTAATGTGTCTGATGGTGAGGATGGATGGCACAGGAGAAGGCAGGTTCAGTTTGGCTGTTCATCGGGTCACTATGGGTCTTAATTGACTCAACAGCACGTAACAAGAAGAATATTTTTATTGGTTTATATACAATAAATTCAAATACATTGTATTTCATACATGTACACTGTCTTTATGCAATCTTTCACTTATATTGTTTCATCCATGTATACTGTGTTTTATACAATCATTATATACATTGTATTTTATATAATAAAGTAGTATTGATCTATCCCTATTATTATTCTGTTTCTTCAAGTCCCCACTGAAACTTTCCTATCCTTCACCCCTTATCCATGCACTTACCTCTGCTGTACTAGTAATTTCACTCCTTTTCTTGTTTCCATATTCTTTCCCCTCTCTCCTTCCCTTCTGAACAGTTATACACAATTTGTTCAGTTATCCTTCTATTTTCACAATAGCGGAGTCATTTCACTCAGCCATCGAGTCGCCTGCGACTCATAGCGACCCTATGTACAACAGCCCTAAACTCCGCTCTGTCCTGTGCCAGTCGCACTGTCTCTGACACTCCCATCCCAATTATCCCAGTCACTGAATCAATCCACCTCATAGAGGGCCTTCCTCTCCTGCGCTGTCCCTCCACCCTCCCA
>NW_006401470.1:6655-8948 GCF_000299155.1 Elephantulus edwardii
AAAATTGCACTGGAGCACAGAGAAGCCAAAGCACAGGGAAGAATTCAAGATACTAAAGAGTTGAATAGAAGATTTCAAAAGGCAACACGGGATGACAAAGCAAAATATTACAATGAAATGTGCAAGGAGTTGGAGTCCATCTTTTACTTCATTTTTTTTTTTTTACTCAGGATTTTTTTAAAATTTTATTTCTTTTATTACAGTATATTCTTCCCATTTAATTTTTTTATCATTGATTCATTGTTCCACGTTTTTCTCCCTGCCCACCCTCCACCAGTTCAGTTTTCTCTTTGGGAAAAAAACAAACAAACAACCAAAACCCTTCATTAGTATACAATACACACACACACACACACACACACACACACACACACACACACACATCTGCAGTACACACTACTATGCATTTCTTTTTCTGGAATCTTGTCATGAAAATAATATCTAATCATATATTCCTTTTAAATACTTTTCTCCCTCATCTGTTTTAATGCATATACATTATTTATCCTCTTTACTTAGGTGCCCCTGAACCCTGATGTCAGTCCTGTTTTACAACAGTGGCACTATGCAGTATAAGTCCTTTTGTGAGTGAGATATTTTACTCAGCATAATGTCCTCCAGAGTCACCCATTTTGTATAATATTTCATGAGTTCTTTATTTTTCAATGCAGCATATTATTCCATTGTGTGACTATACCACAGCTTCTCTATCCATTAGTTTGTTGATGGCATTTGGGTTGTTTCCAACTCTTTGCTATAGTGAACAAGCAGCAATAAACATGAGTGTGCATATATCTACTTGGGTGGTAGTTCTGGTTTCTTTAGGGTATATTCCCAGTAGTGGAATTGCTGGGTCACATAGTATTTCTATTTGCAACTTTATGAGAAAGTGCCATACTGCCTTTATTAGTGGTTGCATCATTTTACACTTCTATCAACAGTGAATAAGGGTTCCAGTTTCTCCACAACCTCGCTAGCATTTGTTCAACACAGCTGCTGTGTTGAATTTTGTTATTCTTACTGGTGTGAAATGATATCTCATATTTGTTTTTATTTGCTTCTCTCTTAGAGCTAGGGATTTTAAACACTTCTTCATGTGTTTGTTTGCCATCCGAATGTCTTCTTTGGTGAAGTGTCTGTTCATATCCTGTGCCGATTTTGCAATTGGGTTATTTACCTTGCGGAGCTTGAGTATTCTATAAATTCTAGATATAAGTCCCTTATCAGATGTCATTGCCAAATATTTTTCCCCAGTCTGTAACTTCCCTTTTTACCCTGTTGGAGAAGTTTTGGGATGTGCATAGAGATTTGGAAGGTCTAATTCATCTATTTTATCCTCTCCTCGTTGTATGTTTTTCAGGATGCTTGGAAGACTATTCATGTTGTGGATAAGGACTTCTAGAGTTCTTACAAGCTTTTCTTTAATGAATTGTATAGTACTTGGTTTTAGTCCTATGTCCATGATCCATTTTGAGTTGGGTTTTGTGTATGGAGTGAGGTGTGGATCTTGCTTGAGTTTTCTGCAAATAGTTTTCCAATTTTGCCAACACCATTTGTTTAAAAGGTTGTCATTTCCCCACTTAAATGATTTCATTTCCTTGTCAAAAATCAGTTGACCATAGGTAGATGGGCTGATTTCTGGGTTCTCAATTCTATTCTACTGATCTATGTGTCTGTCATTGTACCAGTACCATGCTGTTTTGACCACCACGGCAGTGCAGTCAAATTTGAAATCACGGAGTAAGATGCCTCCTAACTTGTTTCTCTTTTTAGGAGTGTTTTGCTAATTCTGGACCTCTTTCCATTGCAAATGAAATTGGAGATTGCCTTTTCTATCTCGTTGAGGAATGGGATTGGTATTTGTATTGGGATTGCATTGAACATGTAAATTGCCTTTGGTAGTACTGTAATTTTCTCAATATTGAGTCTTCCTATAGTGGCATCCATTTCTGTAAATAGCTTGCCTCTGGAAACCCTGTGAACCTGGAGAAAGGATGAAAGTCATGCAAGTGTCGAGGACTTTCATTCATAGGGTCGCTATGAGTTGCCTACAACTCGATGGCACTTAACAATAGAGAGAGAGACCAGTTAGCCTAGTGGACCGAAAGTGATGCTTCCAAGCCAAAGGTGGGTGACTCTAATCCGCGGCCCTCAGGCCCATTTTTCATGATTTTTGGTCAAACATTATTCTAGGTCATATAGTCCTGGTGTGTCCACTTGCTGTACAGAGGTAACTTGTGGTTGCTGTGAAGCTGAACACTATGACAATGATGTGTCAAATGCGATAATGGTT
>NW_006401471.1:0-394 GCF_000299155.1 Elephantulus edwardii
AAGCCCCGAATAAGCAAAGCACTCCTTAAGAATAGAAGCATGGTAGGAGGTATCTCACTCCCTGATTTCAAATGCTGCTACACTGCCGTAGTGGTAAAGACAGCATGGTACTGGTACAATGACAGACACATAGATCAATGGAATAGAATTGATAATCTGGAGATCAACCCATCTATCTATGGTCAACTGATTTTTGACAACGAGATGAAATCAGTCAAGGGGAGAAACGACAGCCTTTTTAACAAATGGTGTTGGCAAAATTGGAAAAATATCCACAAAAGTCTCAAGCAAGACCCACACCTCACTCCACACACAAAAACCAACTCAAAGTGGATCATGGGCCTAGGACTAAAACCAAGCAATATAAACTTCATTACAGAAAAGCAAGGAACAA
>NW_006401471.1:494-1153 GCF_000299155.1 Elephantulus edwardii
AGAAGAACGAACTGGGCAGAAGGGTACAGAAAACAGTGTAACAATGAATGAATGAGAACCCAAAATCTCTGTAAATGTTCGTTAAAACTAATAAAATTTAAAAAATCACCTCTATAAATGTGTAACTATGTTCATCCCAGTGTTATTCACAATGGAAACAGCTGAAATGCCCATAAACTAATGAATGGATTGAAAAATTGTGGTACATTCACACAGTAAAATACTATGCAGCATCAAAGTTAATAAAATACTATACAGCATGTGAGATTCTAGAGGACATTACACTGAGTGAAAGAAATCAGCACAAAAGAACAGATATTGTATGAGACCACGGCTATGGAAATAGGAGGGAACTTGAGAGGCTTTGTGGGGATGGGAGAGCAGAAATAGATCGTACAGACAGTGAGCACTGTTAAGGACCAGGACAAGGGAGGCTCAACCTTGGAAGGAACGCCAAAAGGACAACAGCTGTTGCAATTAGCGAATAGGAACAGGATACGTCTAAAGGTCTAAAGGTTTAAAAGAGAAGGGGCGGGGGAAGTAAAACCAGTAGCACAGCAGAAATAAATGGACAAATTTGGTGGTTGAAGGAATAGGCAAGGTGCAGTGGGGGTTTAATATTAGATGGGTTGATGAAAGTCATTAATAGAAATTAATTA
>NW_006401471.1:1349-5514 GCF_000299155.1 Elephantulus edwardii
ACAACAAACCCCACCAAAACCCCCACAATGCACATGAATGAAACACAATATATATGAATGATTGTAGAAAAACCATCAGAAAAGAAAAATAAAATCCCCTATATGAGACAAAGTGGTTAACTGTAATGGAAAGAAGAAAGGAACTTCTATCTTTGGAACTTCTGCTGAGTCAATGGGACCCAAAATAAACTGGCTATAATAGCAGCTTAACTTCTCTAAAGACACTTGGTTACTTTGGGTGAGAAGGGAAAGAGGAATTACATATTGGAAATGAAACATTCAGAACGGAGTAAATGAGACTTTTGACTTGTGAAAAATTTAAAACACAATGAATTATTTTTTTAAAAACGCAGCTTTACTTTTACTTGTGTTGCAAACTTTTGGTTAAGTTGCCAAATGAAAGGAACAAAAGGGCCACTGAGTGATTCCCTACACTCCAAAGGGCACGAGTTTCCCCTCTATTGATCACTCCTGGAGAGTGGAGTTTGGTTATGACTATGTGTTCTACCACCAACACCAAATGTGGGTTATGCAGGTAGCAGTGACTATAGGCAGTGTCGGGGGACATGAAGTGCCATCTCAGGAGAACTCTGTCCCCATGTTCCCCAGACAGCATGATTTCCCCACTCAGGAAACGGCCAAGCCACAGCCTGATCATGCAGCCACATTAGTCCTGATTCATGAACTAAAGATCATTGTAACTTCTTTTAGTCAATGTCAAAGGTAAACTGGAATGTCTGCTGAGTCAGTGGGAAAAAAACTGACCCCAGTAAAATTCAGCCAGAACAGCACTTAACTTCTCTAAAGATACTTGGTTACCTTGGGTGACATATGGGAAGTTTTGTTTTCTTTAGTGAACATCTCAGTAACGTACAATGTTAATGTATTTTGGTTTTATTTTTCTTTTAAAGTTCTAAGAAACAACAGTGGTAGAACTCCCATTCTATTTAAGACATATTATGAAAAAATTATTTTAAATTATTTGTTGGTATTGAAATACAATTATTACTTTTAGAGGCAGTATGTCATTGGCAATTACTGTATTTTTATGAGAAGGTTGATTTTTTTTTCTATAATTATATTTTATTAATTTTCATAAACATTTACAGAGATTTTGGGCTTCCACTCATTCATTGTTGCACTATTTTTTAAGTAAGGATTGAGATCCATGTATAGATACTTGAAAGAGGTATGTGAGAACTGCGAGAGAACACAAGATGACACTATGACAGCACCATGGCCTGAGCACATTGAGAGTCAAAATGGTGCAGGGTTGGGCACAGTTTCGTTCCATCATCCTTGGTGTCATCTTGAGAACACTGAGCAACAATGGGAAGACCTTATCTAATGTACTTTGGGTGTATTGTCAGGAAGGGCTGACTTGAAGAAAGATCACATACTTGGTAGACCAGAACACCAGCAAAAAAATAAAAAAGTCAAAACCTCACAAGATGGATTGATAGTGACTGCATCAGTGAGTGCAAGCACAGCAGCATGCCAGTGCACCAGGCAGTACCAGGCTGTGTGCTGGTGTACACAGGATCACTGGCAGAGGAGACTCAGTAGACCTGATATCACCTACAACAACTCTAAGGACATGATATCCGTGGCTTAGTGGCAGAGTTTTTGTCTCCCACGCAGTAGACCTGGCCTCAGTTCCTAGCTGCATCATCCCCTGCAAAGCTGCTACCCAAAGTCAGTGGATGTTGATACGATGCCGAACAGGTTTCAGTGGACCTGCTAGATGAAGAAGGTCAAGCCTATCAATGTCCTTTGCAGTCACTATAAGCTGAAATCTCCTCAACAATAACAGGCACAGTATTTTGAAAACTGTTCTGCATTTGTTTTGTTATTGTTCTAGGCAAGAGAGTAAATCTAAAATCCCACCTAGCACTAGTCCTCAATAAATGTGTATTTCCTTTTTAAATTTATTTTTCAATTGTGATTTAAGTGAAAGCATATTTGCTTTCCAGTCATTATTACTTTTTCCCCATACCATTAATTGCAGTACCTACAGTCTCTACTATCTGTTTCCCTTCCTCTAGATACCTTTTACAAATTTTTGTTGTAGAAAATTTAAAACATATATGAACTTGGAGTAAAAGCTAGGCAATCTGCTTGGGTTGAGTGTGTGTGTGTGTGTGTGTGTGTGTGTGTGTGTGTGTGTGTGTGTGCAATCTACTTTTGAAAACCAGCCAGTAAAATCCCTATGGGTCTAGTGGTTGGATGTGCAGTAATCATGGGGACAGCAGAGTTAAGCCATCTTTTGTTCTGGTGTGTGGTGTGTGTCTCCAGGAGTGAGGGGTAACTCAATAGCAGCTAAGCACAATGCTTTAAGGACATTGTTGTTGTTGCCATTTGGTGCCATCAAGTTGAGTACAACTCATACAGAACCTATGAAGAAAAGATCAGAACCCTGTTATGTCCTGTGCAATCTTCACACTTCCTGACACACAAGAGCCCATTGTTTCAGTCACCATGTCAACCCACCTGGCTTTGGGTCTTCCTCTCCTTCACTGACCCTCCACCCTTCCCAGTATCATGTCCCTCTCCAAGTAATAGTCCCTCCTACCAACATGCCCAAAGTATGTGAGGTGAAGCCTCATCACTCTTGCCTCCAAAGAGGCACTCTCTACAAGACATATCTGTTTGTTCTCTTGGCTATCCATGCTATGTTCGGTGCTCTTCTCCAACACCACAGCTCAAAGGCATCAATTCTTCTGTCATCCTATTCATTGTCCAGCTCTCAGATGCATAGCAAGTGATTGACAATACTACGGCCTGAATCAGACATATCTTAGACCTCAAACTAACAACATTACTCCTAAGTAATCTGGAGAGGTCCCTAACTGCAGATTTTCCCAGTGCAATGCTCATCCTTATTTCCTGAAGAATGTCTATTCATGCTTTTAAGTACATGTTGTTGTTAAGTGCTGTGGAGTCGAGGATGACTCATAGTGACTCTATATCCTGTTCTATAAGCATCATTTCATCATTTCTCTATGTTCATAGAGTTTCCAGAGGCATAAGTGGATGCCACTTCTGACAAACCAAATTGACAAACCAGTGTTGTACCACTTAGAAAAAGATTCATCCAAAACACAATTAACACCAGGCCTGAGAGCTTCAGGCCCAAGGGCCCAACTGCTTTTTAAATACAAGGTCCTAGTTGACTCTAGACAAGAGGTTTCTAGCCCACAGCTCATTATTTGTTAAACCTGGTAAATCCAATCACATCCGATTGTGAGTGGGTGGGTGGGTGGTGGAAACAAGCCAAACACAAAAACAACCCAAGTAAGTACATAGTAATTTTTAATTAAGTAATGGGATCATATGATGATAATTGTAACCAAAAAATACTTTTGTACAGTTATGTAAGGCCACATATCGGTTCATATCTATTCACTGAGAGGAGGCTCTGTTCTGGGATTCAGGGTCCTGCAAAGAATGGCAATCAAGGCCTTCATAACAACAGTCTAGAGGGAGGAACAGCTGGCTTCAAATGAATCATCCTCTTGTAAAATTCTCTGACTTACTAATTTTGCGGAAGTTCATTAATTCCACAGTGAAGCTGTCAGTGAAAGCCCTGCAACAAATCTCAGAATCAGAGAACAAGTGCTGTCCCAGGGCTTAAAATTAAAAGCCATCCACTGAGGTTTAAAAACCAAAACTTTATAGTACAATTAACAGGATGAGCAACGCAAGGGAATGAGCTGTTGCTTTTGTTCCATGAGTGCGGATGGCTTACTGGAACAGTTTTTCCAAAGATACTAGATTCTCACAAAAATTTGTTGCTTGTGCTTTTAGTACCATATCTAAGACCCCATTGCTAAAAACTGGGTTTTCCAGGTTTGCTTGTGGGATAACAAATGTGTTCCAGCCCTCGGTGATACTGTTCTTTCTTATTCTTGAGAGTACTGATGTATACTGCTCTGTGGTTTTGATAATTCCTTCCTTAGCTTTGGACTGCTAGGAAAACAAACAAGTTAAAAAGTACATGAGTAAAAAATTAAAAAGCAATAATATTCCAAGTAGAGGCTCTAATAGTGGCACAAATCAAGTTACAGAGGGAAGGTAGTTCTTACAATAAAAGGCCTATTGACTAGCACTTTGTTTATTATAGTATAAAGGTTAGGAACCACAAGATGTAGAGGCTCAACTATGT
>NW_006401471.1:8129-9180 GCF_000299155.1 Elephantulus edwardii
AAACTGTTGTCTAGCTTAATCATGCTGGACTCCTTAACTCAGGAACTTTGGGGGAAAAAACTGCTATCAGGTTTAACCACGTTAAACTCACCCTTAACTCAAGCAACAGGGAGGTCCTGGGCGCCTCAATGGAGGTGAGAAGCCACTCTCAGAAGGGAACAACAGACTTCCTCCTTGGTCATTCAGGTACTTTGGGGGGGGGAACTGATGTCAGAAAGAAATACAAGTATATAGATGTTTCACAAAACATTGCTGTACCCTGGATAATGTTATAGTTATAATAGTCTAATATCTACTACTTAAAAAAAAGACTCCCATAATGTAAAGAAAGCAGCAATCCACATCAGCCATTATGAAAAAAACAAAATAACCCTTCTCCTAAAAAAGACCCAAATGAATACCCCACATAGAGAGAATCAGAAGAAATACATTGATGTAGAGTTACTTGATAAGCTACAGAAAAATAAGCAAATGTGGGAAGAAACAATGAAAGTCATTAAGAGAGCAAATAGTTCAGAGACAACAATCCAGAAGAAATATATGGATGGATGAGGAGAAACTTAAACAGATATGGATGAAAATACAAAAGATGGAAGAAAAAATGGATAGAATAGACAGAGGCACAATAAATTAAAATAACATCACAAGACATAGGGAATAGCCAACACAGTACTGGAAATAACAGAAAGCATAAAAATGCAATCCAGACTATTAATACTGAAATGGCAGAACTGTCCAACACGCTGGTAGGACAAAAAAGTAGAACTGAAGAGATGGAACAGAGAGTCAGTGAGCTGGAATTAAAAAAAAAAAACACACTAGAAACCAACTTGGAAAAAAACCCCAAAGTGATGATGCATAAAGAAAATGAAGAAAACATCTAGAATTATGTGGGATGACATCAAATGGAATAATATACATATGATTGGAATTCCAGAACACGGGAGGGACAGAGAAATAACTGAGAAGATTGTGGAAGAAGTACTAGAATAAAACATCCTAGGTGTTTTGAAGAATGTAGAAACCCACATATACGAAGCACAAAGAACAG
>NW_006401472.1:0-8805 GCF_000299155.1 Elephantulus edwardii
AAAAAAATATATCTACTATGTACTGTTGAGTGAGATCTGATTCATAGCTGACCCCCCAGCTGGTAGTAAATCACATGAGAGGGAGAATATTCCCCTATTTCCTGTCAAATAGCAGTTGGTGGATTTAAACAGTATATTTGGTGGTGTAACAGCACAGCTCCTTACCTTTAGGCCACCATAGCTCCGTTAAGAAATTAATGTTTTAATTTTCATTAGGCACTGTCAAGAGTCGAGGACTCTTTCATAGTGTCACTATAAGTTGCCTGCGACGGCAGTTAACAATAATATCAACCTCGAGAGAGAGATCAGCTGCCCAGTGGACAGAAAGTGATGCTACCAAGCCAAAGGTGGGTGACTTTGAATCCGCGGCCCTGGAGCCTTACTTTCATTGTTTTTGTTCAGACATTCCTCTAGGTCGTATAGCCCTGGTGTACAAGTTACCATACCGTGGTCACTTGTGGCTGCTGTGAGGCTGAACACTGTGACACTGATGTGTCAAATGCATTAGTGGTTGGATACCCAATGTGGACAGAGAGTGGGGTGGGGCTCCCTAATTAAAACAAGCTTTGAAGGAGGAGTGGCATCCACTTCCATAATAGCTTGCCTCCGGAAACACTATGAACCTGGAGAGAGGATTAAAGGCACCCAAGCATTGAGGACTCTCCTTCATAGGGTCGCTATGAGTCGCCCGCGACTTGATGCACTTAACAACAACAACAGGCACTGTCAAGTCACCATGACTCAAAATAATGCTTTGAACTCTTCTAGGTATTTGTACTATTTCCTGCTCTACTTGAACCCTTTCCTCCAGCCACTTTGAGGTGGCCATTAAGGTTCTCCCTCTCTTTCACTGACTTTCCACCTTTCCAAGAATGGTATAATTTTCCAAGAACTAACATCTTCTAACTAAATGCCAAAAGTATCTTAGATGGATTTTCATAATTCTTCCCTCTAAGTAACATGCTGTGTGTGTCTTATATTGGTTTGATTTTTGGGGAAATCAAAGAGATATTCAGCCTTTTCCTCCAATACCATGACTCAAAGGCATCAATTCTTCTACTGTCATCCTTAATCAGTTTCCAGATTTATTGCTATAGGAAGCACATGGAAAGATTATGGCTTGGATTAGACACATCTTAACACTAAAATGGACATCACTTCTCCTTAGAAGGAACTTGAGAATTTCCTGACTGTAGACTTCCCCAATGCTACACTTTGCTTTCTTTCTTTTTAATTCCTAGACTGCTGCTACCAAGGGTATTTATTGTAGATATTAGCAAGAAAAAAAATAGTACTTCAATCTTTTCTCCATCTATTATCATATTGTCTATTGGCACAGTAGTGATGATTTTTATTTTCCTGATCTTGAGATATAATCCATATAGAAAGCAGTCTTTGACCTTCTGCAGCAAGTATCTAAGGTCCTCCTACCTTTTGGCAAATAAAGTTGCATCATCTACATAATTCAGGTTGGTAAAGAGCAATTCTATTCTAATGCCACATTCTTCTTTATAGAGTTAATTTTCTCAGATAATTTTTTCTGCTTACTGGTGGACTAGGTATGAAAAGAGAATAAAGCCCTGGCACATTTTTCTTTATTTTAAACCATAGAGTGTTCTGTTCTGTATAGACGATGACCCCTTGATCTATGTGTAGATTTTTCATGTGCACAATTAAGTGTCCCAAAATTGTCCTTCTTATCAGTGATAGCCACAACTTTTTCTGATCCATGCAATCAAATTCCTTTATATCATTAATAAAACACAAATAGACATAGTTCTGATAGTTTCTGCTTTCAACCAAGAACCATCTTGCATCAGCAATGATACACCAGGTTTTGCAGACACATATAAATTGAGGTTGAACATTTGGAAATTCTCTGTTGATGTACTATTCTAAATCATCCCTAGATGATATTCAGAAATATTTTACTTGCTTGTGAGAGTAGTATTACTGTACAAGGATTTCTGCATTCAGTTGGATAACCTTTCTTAGAAATTGGGACAAACATGAATCTTTTCAAGACAGTTGGCCAAGTAGCAGTCTTCCAACTTCCTCTTATAGACTTGTGAGTAAAACCAGAGGTGCATTTGTTTGCTGAGACATGTAAACCTGGAACCTTAATTTTTGACAGTGCATTCAGTGTTGCTAGAACTTCTGCTTTTATTGCCATTGGTACTTGGTGGCATGGCACCTCCTGAAACAGTTCTGTCAGTCAATCACTTTTTGTTGTTGTTGTTATGTGCCGTCGAGTTCCCTGCAACTCATAGTGACTCTATCCTGTGCCAATCTCACAGTCTCCGACACAACTACCCCTAAGACCCCAGTCACTGAATCAATCAACCTCATAAAGGGTCTTCCTCTCCTGTGCTGTCCCTCCCCCCTCCCAAGCATGACGTTCCTCTCCAAGGACCACTCGCTCCTTGCAACATGTCCAAAATATGTCAGATGAAGTTTCAGAATCCTTGCCTCTAAAAAGCAGCCTGGTTTAACCCTCTGCAGGAAAAACCTGTTTGTTTTCTTAGCAGTTCATGGTATATTCAACACTCTTCTCCAACCCCACAGCTCAAAGGCATCAATCCTCCTTCTGTCATCCCTAATCATTGTCCAGCTCTGCACATTAGTCTCCAGACTGATATCGTTGTTCTTCAGTACTTTGGAGAGGTCTTTAACAGATGACTTTCTCATCTCAATACGTCTTTTAATTTCATGGCTGCTGGTGCCAATTGTGTTGACTGTGGAGCCAAGCAAACTAAAGCTATGAACAATCTCAATCTCTTCACCATCTCTCATGATGCTGCCAATTGGCCCAGTTGTGAGAATCTTTGTCTTCTTGACATTGAGCCTCAATCCATATTGGAGACTGCAGTCCTTGACCCTCTGCAGCAAGTGCTTCAAGTCCTCCTCAGTTTCAGCAAGCAGGGTTGTGTCATCTGCATAATGCAGATTGTTGATGAGTCTTCCTCCCATCCTGATGCCATATTTCTCCTCACACAGCTCAGCCTCCTAGGTAGTCTGGTCTGCATATAGATTGAAAAAGTATGGAGATAGGAAACATCCCTGGCATATACCCTTCCCAAATTTGAACCATGCAGTGTCCCCTTGCTCTGTTCTGATGACTACCTCCTGTTCCAAGTATAGGTTTCATATTAGCATGATCAAGTGTTCTGGGATTCCCATTATTCTCAGTGTTAACCACAGTTTGTTGTGATCCACACAGTCAAACGCCTTTGCATAATCAATGAAACACAGATAGATACTCCTCTGGTACTCACTACTATCAGCCAAGATCCATCTGACATTAAATACACTATCCCTAGTACCACAACCCTTTCTAAACCCAGCCTGTACTTCTGGAAATTCTCTGTTGATGTACTCTGAAATCATTAGGGCAAGTGGGGAGGCAGAGCAGCATGAAAGAGGCATCTCATAAGGGAAGAAAGGGGCCAGGAGCCGAGGGCTTCATCTTCCCATCACCCAACAGTTAAACACAACCCAAAAGCCTATGGATCAAGGTGGAGTCTGAAACTGTTGGGCCCTGAGGGCCAGAAAAGCAACACTATATACAAGATCTACAGCACACATCGACCTTGCTTGGGACACATTACCTTCAAACAAAAAATGCACTGGTCACAGTATTAGAAATTGACAACGGCTTGAAGTGTTTGGAATCACAGAAGCCCAATAAAGTTTGATATATAAACTATCAGATCAAGGGCTGGATAACAGGAGATAAGTATTGAAGGGATTGGGTGAGAGTGGAAAGGGATGCTGGTGGAGCAGGGAAATGGGTGCATCAAGACACTTGCATCAAGGGAGGGAACAACACTGAAAATACTGATTAATTCTACAATTGAAGAAATACCTTTCTGTAAAATGCTTGTCTGTCAGATACTTTTCTAAATCTGAGCATTCAGATTAAGACAGACTAGGAAGAAGGACTGGCCATCTACTTCTGAAATAGCAGGCTTCTGGAAATCCTATGCACTATAGAACACACTCAGACTAGCAGATACTTCACCACTTCACCAAAGAAGACATTCAGATGGCGAACAAGCACATGAATAAAATGTTCAAAATCCCTAGCTCTAAGATAGATGCAAATCAAAACAATATGAGATATCATCTCACCCCAGTAAGAATAGCAAAATTTAACAAAACAGCAAGCAACAAATGCTTGTGGAGAAACTGGAATCCTTATTCACTGTTGGTGAAAGTGTTAAATGGTGCAACGACTGTGGAAAGTGGTGTGGCCATTTCTCAAAAAGTTGAAAATAGAGATACCATTTGACCCACTACTGGGAATATACCCTAAAGAGACCATAACTGACTTCCAAGCAGATATATGCACACCCATGTTTATGGTGACTTTGTTCACAATAGCAAGGAGTTGGGAATAACCTAAGTGCCCATCAACAAATGAATGGATAGAGAAGTTATGGTATATTCACACTATGGAATACTACACTGCATTAAAAAAACAAGGAACTCTTGCAATATTATTCAAAATGGATGACCTTGGAGGACAACATGCTGAGTGAAATATCTCAGTCACAAAAATACAAATACTGCATAGTGCCAATGTTGTAGAATGGGGCTGACATCAGGGTTGGGATAAGACTGAGAAAAACTGGATAGATTATGTATACTGCATTGAAACAGGTGATGGAGAAAACAGTTTAAAAGCAATATATGAGAGGGTATTAGGGTTATCACAGGAATCCAGAATTAAGGTTGCATAGTGGAGTGCATTCAGGGCTGGGGCCAGGGAGATTATATACCAATGAATGAGTTTGTATTTTGTTTTTCGAAGAGAACAGCGAACTGGGGGTGCGGGGAATAGAGAAAAAGTGCACCCTTCATTCTGAACTTCTGTCATGACAATAATACCAAATCATATATAATTTTAAGCAGTTGTCTCCCTCATCTGTTTCAGTGCAGTATCCATCATTACTCCCATCCTTTTCTGTCTTCCCTCAACCCCGATGTCAGTCCCATTTTACAACAATGGCCCTATAAAATATCCGTCTTTTTGTGACTGAGTGGAATTGACGGGTTATATGATATTTCTATTTGCAACTTTTTGAGAAAGCGCCATAAAGCCTTTCATAGTAGTTGCATCATTTTACGCTTCCATCAATGTTGAATAGGGGTCCCAGTTCTTCACAACCTCGCCAGCATTTGATGTTTACTCTTAAGTTTTCCTATTCTTATTGGGGTGAGATGATATCTCATAGTTGTTTTGATTTGTATTTTTCTCAAAGCTAAGGATTTTAAACTTTTCTTCATGTGTTTGGTTGCCATCTGAATGTCTTTTTGATGAAGTGTCTGTTCATATTCTGTGCACATTTTTCAATTATTTTACCTTTATCTTGTTATGGGGCTCAAGTATTTTATAAACTCTAGATATAGGTCCCTTGTCGGACATGTCATTAGAAAATATTTTCCCCAATCTGAGGCTTCCCTTTTTACCCTTTTGAATAAGTTTTTGGATGTGCATGGGAATTTGATTCTTAGAAGGTCCCATTCCTCTATTTTATCCTCTCCTGGTTGTAGATTTTCCAGGATGCTTGCAAGACTGTTTATGTTGTGGATTAGGACTTCTAGAGTTCTTCCAAGGTTTCCTTTAATTAAGTTTATAGTCCTTTGTTTTAGTCCTAGGTCTACAATCCTCTTTGAATTGTTTTTTGTGTATGGAGTGAGGTGTAGATCTTGCTTGAGATTTCTGCAGATAGTTTTCCAATTTTACCAGCACCATTTGTTAAGAAGGCTGTCATTTCCCCACTTAACTGATTTCATCTCCTTGTAAAAATCAGTTGAGCATAAGTAGATGGACTGATTTCTAGATTCTCAATTCTAATCAATTGCTTTATGTGTCTGTCATTTTACAGTACCATGCTGTCTTGAACACCACGACAGTGTATTAGGATTTGAAATTGGGGAGTGAGATGTCTCCTACCTTGTTTCTCTTTTTAAGAAGTATTTTGCTTATTCTGGGTCTCTTCCCATTCCAGATGAAATTGGAGATTGCCTTTTCCATCTTGTTGAAGAATGGAATTGGTATTTGAATTGAAATTACTTTGAACATGTAAACTGCCTTGGCAGTATTGTCATTTTCACAGCATTGCATCTTCCTATCAATGCTGTTGTTGTTGTTATGTGCTGTCGAGTCACCTGCGACTCATAGCGACCCTATGTACAACTGCTCTAAACTCTGCGCTATCCTGTGCCAATCTCATTGTCTCTGACACACTCATCCCGAATTCCCCAGTCACCGAATCAATCCACCTCCCAGAAGGCCTTCCCTTCTTGTGCCTGCCCTCCAACATCCCAAGCATGTTATCCTCCTCCAAGGACTGGTCTCTCCTTACAATATGACCAAAGTATGTCAGACGAAGCCTCAGAATCCTTGTCTCCAAGGAGCAGCCCGGTTTAATCCTCTCCAGGATAAATCTGTTTGTGTTCTTAGCAGTTCATGGTACCCTCAAAACTCTTCTCCAACACCAAAGCTCAAAAGCATCAATTCTCCTTCTATCCTTTCTGGTTATTGTCCAGCTCTCTCTCTGAAGCATGACAAGTGATTGCAAATACCATGGCCTATACCAGACGCACCTTAGTCTCCAGAGACACACCTTTGCTCTTCAGTACTTTGGAGAGGTCCCTAACAGCAGACTTTTCCATTGCAATACGTCTTTTAATTTTCTGTCTGCTGGTGCCAAGAATGTTGATTGTGGAGCCAAGCAAACTAAAGCTATAAACAATCTCAATTATTTCACCATCCATCCTGATGCTGCCAATTGGTGCAGTGGTGAGAATCTTTGTCTTCTTGACATTGAGCCTCAGTCCATATTGAAGGCTACAGTCCTTGACCCAAGCAGCAAGCACTTCAGATCATCCTGAATTTCAGCAAGCAGAGTTGTATCATCTGCATAACGCATATTGTTGATGAATCTTCCACCAATCATGATACCACACTTCTCCTCATAGAGGTCAGCCTCCCAGATAATCTGTTCTGCATACAGGTTGAAAAGGTATGGATACAGGACACATCCCAGGCGTATGCCCTTCTCAATTTTGAGCCATGCAGTGTTTCCTTGCTCTGTTCTGACGACTGCCTCTTGGTCCAAGTATAGGTTTCTCATTAGCAGGATCAAGTGTTCTGGTATTCCCATTCTTCTCAGAGTCAGCCATAGTTTGTTATAATTCACACAGTCAAACACCTTTGCATAGTCAATGAAACACAGATATACATTCCACTTGTATACCCTGCTTTCAGCTAAGATACATCTAACATTAGGTACAATGTCCCTAGTACCACGACCCCTTCTAAACCCATTGATATTTATTATTGTTATGTCCTCTTGTTCTATTAACATTTAAGCATTATGTAGTGACCTTGCTTGTCCTTTGTTATGGTTTCTGCATTGACATTTAATTTATCAGAGATTAATATCAGTATGACTGACTCTGAGAGGAATGGGAAGACCAGAACAATTGATTGTGCTTATGCGAATCCTATACTTGGGCCAAGATGCTGTAGTCAGAACAGAGCAAGGAGACACTACATGGTTTAAAATAAAAAAGAAGTTCAATCAGGGATGTATCTTGTCTCCATACCATTTCAGTCTGCTTGCATAACAGATCATCCGAGACGCTGGACTGTACGAGGAGGAACATGGCATCAGGATTAGTGGAAGAGTCATCAAAAACCTGCATTAGGCAGATGACTCAACTATGCTTGCTGAAACTGAGGAGGACTTGAAAAACTTGCTGCAAAAGGTCAAAGAGTACAGCTTGAAAAGGTATGGTGATATCACACATCCCTGGCGTACGCCTTTCCCAATTTTGAACCATGCAATGTTTCCTTGCTCTGTTCTGATGACTGCCTTTTGGTCCAAGTATAGGTTTTGTATTAGCACAATTAAGTGTTCTGGGATTCCCATTCTTTTCAGAGCCAGCCACAACTTGTTATGATTCACACAGTCGAACGCCTTTGCATAATAAACGCAGCACAGATAGACATTCTTCTGGAATTCCCTGATTTCAAATAAAATCCACCTAACATCAGCTACAATGTCCCTAGTACTACGACCCCTTCTAAACCCAGCCTGGACTTCTGGCAGTTCTCTGCTGATGTGCTGTTCCAGTCATTTTTCGATAATCTTCAGTAGAATCTTGCTTGCATGAAATCAATGATATTGTTATATACTTTCTACACTCTGTTAGGTCACCCTTTTTTGGAATGGGAACAAACATAGATCTCTTCCTATCAGTAGGTCAAGTGGTTTTTCTCCAGATTTCTTGGCACAACCTGGTGAGCACATCCAGGGCAGCATCTGTTAGCAAAAATATGTCATTTGGTATACCATCAATTACTGGGGCCTTATTTTTTGCTATTTCCTTCAAAGCAGCTTGAATTTCTTCCTTCTTCACTATAGGTTTGCTCATGTGTGATTTCATTAAATTCTTCTCTGTCTGCCTGTTCCTTTCGATACAGTGACTCAGTATATTCTTTCCATTTCTTTTAATACTTCCTGGCTCATTCAATAAAT
This sequence comes from Elephantulus edwardii, assembly GCF_000299155.1. Lineage (NCBI taxonomy): Eukaryota > Metazoa > Chordata > Mammalia > Macroscelidea > Macroscelididae > Elephantulus > Elephantulus edwardii. The sequence continues at coordinate 8,553 of NW_006401472.1, forward strand.
ATTCTGCCTAAAGCATCCTTGATTATAGCAACTCGAGGTTTGAATTTGTTCTTCAGTTCCTTGAGCATAAGAAATGCTGAGCGAGTTCAGCCCTTTTGATTTTCCGACTCCAGATCCTTGCATATTTCATTATAATATTTTACTTTGTCATCCTGTGCTGCCTTTTGAAATCTTCTATTCAACTCTTTAGTATCTTGAATTCTTCCTTGTGCTTTGGCTTCTCTGAGCTCCAGTGCAATCTTCATAGTTTCTT
>NW_006401473.1:0-2395 GCF_000299155.1 Elephantulus edwardii
GCTAATGCGAAACCTATACTTGGACCAAGAGGCAGTCGTCAGAACAGAGCAGGGCAACACTGCATGGTTCCAAATTGGGAAGGGTGTACACCAGGGATGTGTCCTGTCTCCATACCTTTTCAACCTGTATGCAGAGCAGATTATCCAGGAGGCTAGGCTCTATGAGGAGAAGCGTGGTGTTAGGATTGGTGAACGATCTATCAACAATCTTCGTTATGCAGATAACACAACCCTGCTAGCTGAAACTGAGGAGGACGTCATACACTTACTGCAGAGGGTAAAGGACTACAGCCTTCAATATGGACTGAGGCTTATTGTCAAGAAGACAAAAATTCTCACCACTGGACCAATCAGTAGCATCAGGATTGATGGTGAAGAGATTGAGATTGTTCACAGCTTCAGTTTCCTCGGCTCCACAGTCAACACTCTTGACACCAGTAGCCAGGAAATAAAAAAATGTATTGCGATGGGAAAGTCTACTGTTAGGGACCTCTCTAAAGTACTCAAGAACAACAGTGTCTCTCTGGAAACTAAGGTGCACCTGATACAGGCCATGGTTTTTGCAATCACTTGTTATGCATCAGAGAGCTGGACAATGACTAGGGATGATAGAAGGAGAATTGACGCCTTTGAGCTGTGGTGCTGGAGAAGAGTGTTGAATGTACCATGGACTGCCAAGAAAACAAACAGTTTCATCCTAGAGAGGGTTAAACCAGGCTGCTCCTTGGAGGCAAGGATTCTGGGGCTTCGCCTGACATACTTTGGACGTGTTGTAGGGAGAGACAGGTCTTTAGAGAGCGACATCATGCTGGGCAGAGTGGAGGGACAGCACAGGAGGGGAAGACCCTCTATGAGGTGGATTGATTCAGTGACTCGGGTAATCGGGACGGGTGTGACAGAGGCAATGAGATTGGCACAGGATAGAGCACGGTTTAGGGCTGTCATACACTTGGTCGCTATGAGTCGCAAACCTCTCAATGGCACATAACAACAACAACAACAACAACAACAACAACAACAACCTGAGCCCAGAATTTCTATATCATTTCTGGCTGACACTTCTGGTCACCCTTAAAGGGATCACAATAGAGCATCCTGGAGAGAAGAGGAAATAAATGTGGAAAAAACTCAAAATCATAAAAAGGGCAGGAAAACTAACTAGCCTTTAGATACCACTGATGTTGGAATTATAATTCTATCTTGTAGATCAACTTTCATACAAATGGGAGAGTTAACAATAACCTCAAGTGGGTAATCTGACCTTAATTTAATACCATATGAGATCAATGATATTCCATTAGCTTAAGGATAAAGCTTAGAAAACTGAAAGAGTAAAAGAAAGGAAACAAGAATTACAAACGGTCATAAGTGAAATAAGTCAGTCACAAAAAGACAAACATCAAATAAAATCGCTATTGTAAAAAGCTAAACAAAAGTTAACTCTCCTGGGTAATTACCAGAGCTAGGAAATTAAAGAGAAGAAAATAAAAATTAGGAAATAGATAAGGCACATTGAAAGGGATGAGGCGAAATACAATATAATGATGATCAGGACATTATTACTAAAGAAGGGAAGATACAAAAGATATAGAAGGATTAATGGAAATCAGAATTAAAGTGAGATAGTAGGGAGTGGGGGTTTTTTGGTGGCAACATAGATATTACTGTTTTAAAACAAAAGACATATGAATATTGAATGGAAAATTGATTTACTTGTAATCTTTACTCTCAGAGCAATAATGCAAGTCTAGAGACTAAGGTGTGTGATTCAGGCCATGGTCTTCACAATTACTTGCTATGTATCAGAGAGCTGAACAATGACTAAGGATGATAGAGAGCTGAACAATGACTAAGGATGACAGAAGAAGAGTCGATACCTATGATTTGTGTGCTGGAGAAGACATTGAACATACCATCGACTGCCAAGAGAACATATAGGTTTGTTTTGGAGAGAGTAAAACCAAGTTCTTTCTCAGAAGCAAAGAGTTTGAAGCTCCATCTCACATACTTTGGGCACATGGCCAGGTGAGATCAGTCCTTGGAGAAGGAGATCATGCTTGGAAGGGTGGAGGGACAGTGCAGGAGAGGAAGACCATGGAGGAGATGGATTGACATAGTAACTGGGATAATAAGGGTAGGTGTGTTGGAGATGGTGAGACTGGCTCCGGACAGGGTAACGATAAGAGATTGTTCATAGGATCACTAGGAGTCAGAGGCAATTTGATGGCACACAACACAGCAATTCAAGCTACAATTTAAAAAAAAATATTTTGTATTCATTGTTGCACGTTTTATGCCCCATCCCCTACCCTGAACTACTTTGCAATGGACAGCTTGTTGCAAATTACTATACATAATCATATATTCCTTTCAGACAATCCTTTACCTCATCTGT
>NW_006401473.1:3040-5726 GCF_000299155.1 Elephantulus edwardii
TGTGGCATCAGGATTGAAGGAATAATCATCAACAATCTGTGTTATGCAGATGACACAACCCTGCTTGCTGAAACTGAGGAGGACCGGAATCATTTGCTGTGGAAGGTCAGGGACTGCAGTCATCAGTATAGATTGAGACTCAATATCAAGAAAACAAAGATTTTCACCACTGGGCCAATTGGCAGCATCATAATGGATGGTGAAGAGATTGAGATTGTTCACAGTTTTGGTTTGTTGGCTCCACAGTCAACACTCTTGGCACCAGCAGCCAGGAAATTAAAAGACGTATTGCAATGGGAATGTCTGTGGCTAGAGACTTCTCTAAGGTGCTGAGGTGCAAGGATGTCAGTCTGGAGACTAAGGTGCACCTGATACATGTCATGGTGTTGAATCACTTGCTATGCATCAGAGAGCTCAAAAATGAGTGGATTCCTTTGAACTGTGGTGCTGGAGAAGAGTTTTGGATATACCATGGACTGCTAGGGAAACAAGCAGTTTTGTCCTGGAGAGGGTGAAGCCAGGCTGCTCCTTGGAGGCAAGAATTCTGAGGCTTCGTCTGACATACTTCGGACATGTTGTAAGGAAGGACCAGTCCTTGGAGAGGGATATCATGCTTGGGAGGGTGGAGGGACAGCACAAAAGAGGAAGACCCTCACTGAAATGTATTGATTCAGTGACTGGGGTAATGGGGGTAGATATGTCAGAGATGGTGAGATTGGCACAGGAAAGAGTTTAGAGCTGTTGTACAAAGGGTCACTATGAGTCACAGGCAAATGAACAGCACATAACAACAACAACATCCTTCATGTTCCTCAATGTGTAATTTGCATATTATTTTTCAATGCTACATAATATTTCACTGTGTGAATGTACCATAGTTTTTCTATCCTATTCACTTTTTAGTGAGCACTTGGGATGCTACCTGTCTCTTTGTTACTGTGAATAATGCATTAATAAATATGGGTGTGTATACATCTGCTTGAGTTATGGCTTTTGTTTCTTTAGCGTATATTCCAAGTAGTGAAATTGCTGAGTCAAATGGTATGTCTATTTCCCATTTTTTTGAGAAATTGCCAAATAAAACTACAATTTATAAAAGAGTAATAAATAAGTAAAAGTTCAGAGAGATAGTTTGAAAATTTCTGCTGCAATATGAAGATTTTAATCAATGTCTGAAAACAAAAATATAGAAGAGGGTTGCATGGAATACTAATATGTTCTGTAAACTTTCATTCTGATCAAAATACAAAGAAAAGAAATGAATAACCACACAGAGGGAGAGAGAGACAGAGACAGAGACAGAGACAGAGACAGAGAGAGGAGATATTTAGAACATCTCCAAAATTTCTTGTTAAGCATAGTGCTTACATGAAAGAACTAGGACACTAGGTAGGGTTGGAGTTAATGAACATCATGAATTTGATTACTCATTTAGAATTTAATTTCTAAATTCTAGAATGTTTCAAATCCTAAGCTGCAAAATTTCATTTTGTGAAGGCTATGCCATATTCTTTATTTTTTTCATGGAATGTCATATTCTTTTAGGTTTGCTTTCCTATGAGACACAACATGAAGTTTTTTAGTAGTCTGTGGTTTGTGCAAGTATCCTATTCTTAGTTTGACAAATAAAGCCTTTGATTCTAAGAGATTATTTTCTGATTTCCTGAAATGGATTTAGGTTTTAAGAAACCCAAAATAATAAAAAAGGAATATTAACAGTCTTAATATAAACATTAATAAAATTTGTATAAATATTCAATAAATATTTAAATGCTGTCCATGAGATGTTCAGTGCTCTTCTCAGAGACCTGAACATCTAATGGACAGCCAAAAGAGCAAACAAATAAGTTTGGAAGAGGGTGCAGCCAGACCGCTCTTTGGAGCCAAGAACAATGAGGCTTCACCTCACATATTTTAGGCATGTTGCTAGAAGGAGCTATTACTTGGAAGGGTGAAGGTTAGGTGAAGGAAAGGAAGCCCCTCAACCAGGTGCACTGACATGGTGACTCTCGTAATGGGCTCTTGTGTGTCAGGAAGTGTGAATATGGCACAGGATGGAACAAAGTGCAGATCTGTTGTTCTTATCGTTCCTATGAGTAGTACTCTACTTGACATCACCTAACAACAAAAACAACAATAATATAAATGTAAATATAAACTGTTGTTGCTGTCGTACATTCGATGTGTACATTCAAGTAGGAACTGACCTAGAACTGACCCTCCGGTGGGTTTTCAGAGGAGGAAATTGCCCATCTTTCTCCTGGGGAGCAGCTGGTGGCCTCTTTGTACCTTCAGGATTGCAGTACAGCTTCTTGCCACTAGGCCATTTAGAAGATTAATATCTATTCCACATCACATATTTTAAAAATGAGCAGCCATAGAATGCTTACTATCTAAATATAAGACAAATAGAAATGGAAAGATTGTTAAATTTACTTAGATTTTGAAGTTTAATTTTTATTAAGGAATTATTTCACAAAATGTATTAAGGTTTCCTGCTCTAAAATTTTAGCAAGATGAATTTTGAGAAGTTTATACTTCTAGAAAAAAATATGATGTTAAGAATTAGCGGTTATTGAAAGTGCAGTTTATTGTTACTGCCCTTCTCTGTTGAAAGAAATGTTTCTCCCTTGATCAAGAATTCACATTGTCCAGTTACTAGTTAAACTGATTTTTCAATTAAGTA
>NW_006401473.1:6183-8730 GCF_000299155.1 Elephantulus edwardii
GGTCTTCCTCTCTTGCACTGCATGAGTCCTCCACCCTTCCCATCATGATGTCCCTCTCCAAGGACTGGTCCCACCTTGAAACATGCTCAAAGTTCAGTATCCTTGCCTATAAGGTGCAGGCTGGCTTTACCCTCTCTTGGATGAATTTGTTTGTTCTCTTAGCATCCCATGTTGTTAAGCTTCAATGCTGATGGTTAGCCTCAATCCATATTGAATGCTGCAGTCCTTGACATTCTTTAGCAAGTGCTTCAAGTCTTCCTCAGTTTCAGCAAGCAAGACTGTGTCATCTGTGTAATGCAGATTGTTGATGAGTCTTCCTCCAATCCTGATGCCACATTCTTCCTCAGAGCCCAGCTTCCTGGATGATCTGTTTTGCATATAGATTGAAAAGGAAAGGAGATTGGACACATCTCTGGCGTGCATACTTCCTGATTTTGAATCATGCAGTGTTTCCTTGCTCTGTAACAAGCTAAAATATGTTAACAGTTTTCTAATGTTATTCAACAAAATAAGAAGTAGGATAGGCACATGAGCAAGAGAGTAGTCAGTCAGAAAACTGAAATAACTGAATGTGGAAATATTGAGGGAACTCTCACTTACTAAACATTAGCAATCACTGGTCTAAAGAGGATAGTTTGCCCTAGGGTCATTTGAACAAGATTAAAATATTGAGAGGGTTCAGCAACATTTTAATCACATATTCTCCCAGATAGATAAGTACTCTTGCTCTTCCATTTGCCAGCACAGATTGGTCCCATTAGCAATACTTTCCAGGAGGATATTTAGAACCAGGTTTAAAAGATAGATTAAAAAATTCAGGGAATGAAAATAGATTGCTCAGTCAAACGTAAAGATAAATTCTCTCATTAAATGCCGCTTAATGTACATGTGCATGTATTATTATAAGAGCCTGAATAGTTTATAATTTAACATATATGAACATTTATAAATTCTACTAGACTATAATGACATATTTTACTCTGAATTATAGCAAATTCTTGTATCTGAAATGAAAGAAGCTCTGTTTAAAAAGAAATAATCTCTGGAGGGTGTCAGAGTATATATTATCCACTTCAAAAAAATAATACAAACAAAGCATACAGATTCAGTACAAGAAAGCCCAATTACATAATAACTCAGAATTTTTATTCTACTGTTGTTTATAATTTGAGGGGCATAGCATATTTATTAAAATAATCCTTTCCCATCACAATGTAAATTAACCAATTTATTTCCCAGATAGATGTGTGGTGTTAAACCACATATTCAGGATGTAATAGTGCTTTATTTTTGTTATTCCTTCATAGAATTTTATTTCACATCATAAAGGACTGAACAGTCTTCAATTAGGTTCATTTTAACACTCATTTTAATAAGCATTATTGAGCACACATAGTGATATTTATCAAACTCAGGAGATGAATTTGGGATGTGTATCTCTCCTGGTGATAGATAAGCTGTAGAAAACTACTCTGCTAATTTAAAGGCTGCAGCTGTAGCTCCAGTAGTTCAAATCCACCAGGAACTCTGCGGAATAAAGATGAACAATCTCCTCCTTTGAGAACTTATTTGAAACTTTAAAGAAGGTGACTGGAGATGACAGTCAGTTAAATCTTGAGAAATAAGTAGGGTTCTCTAAGTGCAAAACTAGTGAAGGGACTGAAGAATTTGAAACAGAGAGAATAGAACAAATGAAGGAACAGAAGCTAAAACTTACATAGCCTTCAGAGGACTAAAACATGGATTGATTTATTAAAGTATAAAGGTTAAGAATCATATTACTGAGAGATGAATTAGTACAGACTGTAAACTCTAAACTGCAGAAGTACTGTATGTTTTGTTAAATTTGGACTTATCTCAAATGCAATGGGAGGGGATGGACTACATTTACTCTAGGAGATAGCATGACTGAATTTTAATACAACTTTGCAGGTATAAAGTTTGCAGATTGAAAACATTTGGGAGCAACGAGTACAATTTAGGAACTCTTATAACTGTCAAGTTATAATTCCTGTAAATCTATAAATCTGGTAGTTTGTCGTACTGTGATGACTTATGTATTTCTATAATATTAAAAACTTTGCCACCAGTTTTAAAAACATAAAGCTGTCCCTGGTGTACTGGTTTCAACAGAACCTCTGGAATAAGGTAGATCAAGAACAAGAGTGGACATCCTTTTCTGAAATAATGGCTCTCAAAATCATTACGAAGAAAAGAAGAATTTGTTATGAATTTGAATATTAGGTAACAAATGATACAATTAAAACGGAGAGATGTTCTTTATTTAAATACACATGTGTAAAGAGTGACTGGATACCAACTACTTACGTATGTTGTGACTGTTATTTACTGATGGTTGGAATGTAAAAGGATACAGCACTATGGAAAGTGGTCTGATGCTTTCTTAAAAAGGTGGAAATAGCTGACATCCAAGCAGATATATGCACACCCATGTTTATTGCAGCTTTATTCACAATAGCAAGGAGTTGGAAACAACCTAAGTGCCCATCAACAAACGAATGGCTAGAGAAGCTGTGGTATATTCGC
>NW_006401474.1:0-4506 GCF_000299155.1 Elephantulus edwardii
TACTTCATTCTCCAAAAAGTTATTGATACAAGTTTACAGATGCTCTCTTAATACTTCAGCCAAACTACAAGAAAATTTTGCAAAATCAGTAACTTTAACAGAGCAACATGCAGCAGAGCAACAAGCAGGACAGAGTCAGCAGGACAGATGGAATTTGAGTGAAAATTATTATTAAAATAATTAGTTTAGGAGCCACAGGAGCATCGAGCCTCAGTGGGGAGCAGATGCCTCAGCAGGGAGCAGCATACCTTGGCAGGGAGCAGCAAGTGAGCCTCGGTGGGGAACAGCAAGCTGCAACAGGGCCCACCCACCAGGAGCAAGCAGGACAGTGGGAATTTGAGGAAGTACTTAGGGGGGGACCACTCCTGGTTGCTGGACCAATTGTGGGATCCTTTCACCTTAAGCAGGAAGGAGTGAGACAGCTGGAGCTTGATGTGGTGACAGATCCAGTTCTCAAGGGGAAAACCAAGAACATAAGGGAGTTTGTAAAAACAAGATCAACAATGCAGGAAACACTGAGAGATGTCCTTCTTACGGAGGTGCCACAGAAAGTAGGATGGACCAAAGTAACTAGCAACAACACCAAAAAGAACTCAGCAAAATGATAGCAACAAAACCTTGCCTTTCAATAATCATACTGAATGTGAATGGTTTAAATAAACCACTGAAGAGAAAAAGAGTAGCAGATTGGATTAAAAAACAAAATCCATCAATATGCTGTCTACAAGAGACACACCTGAAAATGAAGATAAAGACTAAAAATAAAAGGGAAGGAAAAAAAATATACTAAACAAATGGAAACCATAAAAAAGCAGGAGTAGTGATATTAATCACTGATAGGATAAATTTCAATGCAAAAACCATCACAAAGGACAAGAAAGGTCACTACATAATGCTTAAAGTGTCAATAGAACAAGAAGACATAACAATAACAAACGTCTATGTATCAAATGAAAGACTTTCAAAATATATAAAACAAACATTAACAAAACTGAAAAAAGGAGATAAACAACACTATTATAGTAGTTGGGGACTTCAATACACCATTCTCAAGAAAACATACAACTACCAAAAAGAAACTCAACAAAGATGCTAAAGAATTAAACTACACAATAAACCAACTCGATCTCATAGATCTCATAGATCATAGGCTAACGCACCCCAAAAAAGCACAGTATACCTTCTCCAATGTGCATGGAATGTTCTCCAGAACAGATCACATTTTAGGTCACAAGGCAAACATCAATACATTTAAAAACAGAAATAATACAAAGCATTATCTCAGACCACAATGCTACAAAATTAGAAAGTAATAACAAGAGGATAAAGGGGGAGAGCATACATTTGGAAGTTGAACAACACCTTGCTTGAACGTGAGTGGGTAACAGAAGAAATAAAAAGTGAAATTAAAAAGTTTCTTGAAACAAATGACAAAACATCATTTACCAAAACCTCTGGGAAACAGCCAAAGCAGTAATCAGAGTAGTCAATTTATAGCAATAAGAAAACACATCAAAAAGCAGGAAAAAATTACCATTGGCTCTATAGCCCAACAAATGAAAAGGAACAGCAAGAAAACCCAACACCCTCTAAAGAAACTGAAATTGTAAAAATTGTTGTTGTTAAGTGCTGTCAAGTTGGAGGCAACTCATAGCGACCCTGTGAACAAGAGACCTGGGCACTGGTCTAACTTTCGTCCTTTTTCCTGGTTCATAGGGTTTCCGGAGGCAAGCTATTCCAGAAGTGGGTGCCAATCCTGCTTCCAAGCTTGTCTTAACACATTGCCACACACTTATATTGACAACCATGCTTAGAAACACATTTTTTGCCATCATTTGCAGCAACATGTTAATTGGGGAGCTCCACCAAACACTGTCCATCACAGATAACCATTCTCGCATTTGACACATCAAGTGTCACAGTGTTCAGCTTCACAGCAACCATGAGTTACCTCTGTACAGCAAGTGGACATGCCAGGGTTACACGACTTAGAAGAATGTTTCCCCAAAAACAAGTAAAAGCTGGCCCTAGGGATTTTAAAGGATTTTAAACTACCCCCTGGAGCAGGCTTCACCCTTTATTTACCCTTACTCTAAGGCCCAGGGCTGCCCACCCACTTTAGAAGGGCGAAAAGAACAGAAACACACAAGGAAAAGGACCTCAGAAACTTCCCTTGCCTGACTGCCACCAAGAGGAGCTGCCATCGAGATGCCAGCCATCCTGTCAGTTACCCAGTCGACTTCCAGAGTGGAGGGAAACTCCTGTCCCCAAGCCTTGTGAAGGATTTTAAGCTACCCCCTGGAGCAGGTTCCATCCTTTAGAGCAGAAATAAATGGAATAGAAAACAGAAAAACAATTGAAACCATCAACGAAACTAAGAGTTGGTTCCTTGAAAAGGTCAATAAAATCAATAAACCACTATCAAAACTAACAAAGGAAAAGATACAAATAATCCAAATAAGAGATGAAATAGGTAACGTCACAACAGAACCAACTAAAATAAAAAGGCTAACATTGGAATATTATGGAAAAACTCTACTCAAAAAAATATGAAAACCTAGAGGAAATGGACAAATAACTTAAAAATTCACAACCTGGTCAAGCTAACACAAACCGAAATTGAACATCTGAACAGATCCATTACAAAAGAAGAAACTGAAAAGGTAGTAAAACAATTTCCAGCCCAAAAAAGCTCTGGATCAGATGGTTTTACAAGTGAATTTTATCAAACATTCAGAGAAGAACTGTCACCAATTCTACATAAACTATTTCAGGAAAATAGAAAAAGATGGAATTCTCCCAGACTCATTCTATGAAGCAAACATATCCTTGATACCAAAGCTAAGTAAAGACACCACCAAAATAGAAAACTATAGGCCAATGTCTCTCATGAACATAGATGCAAAAATTCTGAATAAAATACTGGCCAATAGAATCCAATGATACATAAAAAATATAATTCACCCTGACCCAGTGTTATTCATAACGGGTAAGTAAGGATGGTTCAACATAAGAAAAGCAGTCAATGTAATTCATCACATTAACAAAGCAAAGAACAAGGAAAAGAACCACATGATCCTATCAATTGATGCAGAGAAGGCCTTTAACAAAATCCAACACCCTTTCTTGATTAAAACACTCAACAATTAAAAAAAAAATTTAAAGACAAACCACTCAACAAAATAGAGGGGAATTTATTCAACATACTAAAAAGTATATATGCAAACCCAAGAGCCAACGTTGTTCTCAATGGAGAGAGATTAAAGGCATTCTCTTTGAGAACAGGAACTAGGCAAGGATGCCCACTATCACCTCTCTTATTCAATATTGTATTGGAACTCTTAGCAATAGCAATAAGACAAGAGAAGGAAATAAGAGGTACACAAATTGGTGAAGAGGAGGTAAAGTTTTTTCTATATGCTGATGATATGATAGTATACTTAGAAAACCCTAAAGACTCAGAAAGAAAACTACTGGACATAGTTGACCAATTCAGCAAAGTGGCAGGATACAAGATCAACATACAAAAAATCAACAGGATTTCTCTATAGTGACAAAGAGTATACAGAGTTGGAGCTAAGAAAAACAATACCCTTTACAATAGCTAACCACAAGATCAAATACTTGGGAGTAAATCTAACCAGAAGCACAAAGGATCTATTCAAAGAAAATTACAAAACATTACTACAAGAAACAAAGACACCTGGAGAAATGGAAAAAATATACCTTATTCATGAATAGGAAGACTCAGTATTGTGAAAATGACAATACTACCAAAGGCAATGTACATGTTCAATGTAAACCCAATACAAATACCAATTCCATTCTTTAACAAGATGGAAAAGGCAATCTCCAATTTTATTTGGAATGGAAAGAGGCTCCAAATAAGCAAAGCACTCCTTTAAAAGAGAAATAAGGTAGGAGGCATCTTACTCCCTGATTTCAAATCCTACTACCCTGCTGTGGTGGTCAAGACAGTGTGGTACTGGTACAATGACAGACACATACATCAATAGAATAGGATTGAGAACCCAGAAATCAGCCAATCTACCTATGGTCAACTGATTTTTGATAAGGAGATGAAATCAGTTAAGGGGAGAAATGACAGCCTTTTCAACAAATGGTGTTGGCAAAATTGGGAAACTATCTGTAGAAAACTCAAGCAAGATCCACACCTTACTCCATATACAAAAACCAACTCAAAGTGGATCATTGACCTATTACTGAAAACAAGGACTATAAACTTCATTAGAGAAAAACTTGGAAGAATTCTAGAATCCTTTAAACAATCTTCCAAGCATCCTGAAAAACGTACAACCAGGAGAGGATAAAATAGAATAAAATCCTTCTAAGAATAAAATCCCTAGGGGAGCTCTGGTGGCCTAGTGGCAAGGAACAAACGGTTTGAATCCACCAGTTGCTCTGCCGGGGAAGGAGGGACAATCTCCTCCTGTACCAGTCAGATCTGATTTGACGGTACACGCACACAAAAATAATAAAATAAAA
>NW_006401474.1:4861-5995 GCF_000299155.1 Elephantulus edwardii
AAACCAACTATGAGATATCATCTCACCCCAGTAAGAATAGCAAAATTTAACAGAACAGCAAACAACAGATGCTGGCAAGGTTGCAGAGAAATGGGAACCCTTATTCACTGTCGGTGGGGGTGTAAAATGGTATAACCACTATGGAAGGCAGTATGGCACTTTCTCAAAAAGATAGAGATAGGAATACCATTTGACCCAGCAATTAAACTATTGGGAATATACCATAGGGAAACCAGAACTGCCACCCAAGCAGATATATGTTCACCCATGTTTATTGTGTCTTTATTCACAATAGCAGAAAGTTGGAAACAACTCAAATGCACATCAACAAATGAATAGCTAGAGAAGCTGTTGTATATCCACACAATGGAATTCTATGCTGCATTGAAAAACAAGGAACTCATGAAATAGTCTACAAAATGGGTGACTCTGGAGGACATGATACTGAGTGAAATATCCCAGTCACAAAAGGACAAATACTGCATAGTACCGCTGTTGTAAAGTGGGACTGAGGAGTTGAGGGGAAACTAAGAGGGGATAAATACTGTACATTGCATTGAAACAGATAAGGGAGAGAACTGTTTAGGAGGAATATATGGTTAGGGATTATTGTCATGATAAGAGTTCAGAATGAAAGCTGGATAGTGGAGTGAACTGGGGCGGGGGAGGGAGGTTGTATAACAATAAGTTTTGGTTGGTTTTTTTTTACATTTCAAAAAGAATAACGATTGAGGGAGGTGTAGATAGGGAAGAAAGTGTGCAACAATGAATGAATGGATGGATGGAAATCCAAAGTCTCTGTAAACTTTCATTAAAATAAATTTTTAAAAAAGAAAATAATAACTTTAAAAACACTAGCAGCAATGAAAACAGTAATGTGGGTTTGTAAATAGCATTATAATTGGATAATAAAGACACCTCTGACTAAAGCATGTTGCTGTTGTTATGTGCTATGGAGTCAGAATTGACTTAAAGCTGACCCTCCATTCAGTTATGAGGATAGCACAACCCTGCTTGCTGAAACTGAAGAGGACCTGTTGCAGAGGGTCAAGGGCTGCAGCCTACAATATGGATTGAGGCTCAATGTCAAGAAGACAAAGATTCTCACCACTGGACCAATTGGCAGCATCAGGA
>NW_006401474.1:6600-8902 GCF_000299155.1 Elephantulus edwardii
TGGCACAGGACAGAGCGGAGTTTAGGGCTGTTGTACATAGGGTCGCTATGAGTCGCAAGCGACTCGACGGCACATAACAACAACATAAGTCAAATAGGAGGAGATTGCTCAGCTTTCTCCCAGAGCAGCTGGTAGATTTGAACCTTCTGTCTTTGGGTTAGGGGTGCAGTTCCTTACCACTAAGCCAACAGAACCTTATTAGAAGGTTCAACAAATAAAGATGTTTTAACTATGTTGCTACTGGGTACTGTGAAGTCAGCTACCACTCATAGGGACCTATGAACAACAAATCAAACCCTTGTCTTATTCTGCATACACCATTCTCACAGACTGCCATGTCCAAGTTCATTGATACAATGACTGTGGCAATACATCTCATTGAGGATCTTCCTCTCTTTCTCTAACTCTACTTTTCCAATCTTGATGTCTATTTCCAAGGACTAGCCCCTCCTAACCATATGCCTAAAGTATGCAATACCAAGTTTCACTTCCTTGCCTCTAAGGAGCACCCTAGTTGCACTTCCTCCAAGATAGATTTTTTTGTGTGTGTGTTTTTAAATCAAGTAATAATAAATCTATGATTAAACATACACAAAAATTTATAAATGGTCATTTTATTATATTCCATGAGACAGTAGCATTGAGGCCAGTCCATATCCCCACACCTCCTAGTACCATGGGGCAGAGATATATTTATAGAGAAAACATCTTTGGTGACTAGTTTTAAATTTCTGAATGATCTCTCACACTTGGCAATGGAAATGGTTATGTCCAGTAAATTTAAAACTAATAAAAAAATGCAGTCTTTGAGTCGTTTTCAGCTCTTGGTGACCCTTCCCAGGGTGTACAAGTCCATAAACTTAATTTCCTGCTCCACCTCATATTCTCAAATGACATTCTGGGCACATGTCTTGCATACATTCTGTTGGGCTAGGGAATGAGAAGGGAAGGTGACCCCATGATACCTCAGGCTTCTTTCTTGATCCATTCCCTTCCCTCATGGAGGCTAAGATTTAGAGGTCCAGGTCAGGCAATGGGACAGACAAGGAAGCTGAACCTGGGTCAGGTAAAGTCACTGACTCTCAGTTATTGCTATCTAAAAATTATCGAACAATATTTTGTTCATAGGGTCACTATGAGTCATGCTCAACTCAAAGGCAATCAACAACAACATCACTGACATCACACACAAGCAAAATCCTGATGATGATTATCCAAAAATTATTGAAACATCAAGAGAGAACTACCAGAAATACAGGCCGAGTTTTGAAGAGGCATTATTGCCAATTCTGGCTGAAAGGAAAAAAAGTATCAGGAGAATGTCTGTTTCATTGACTATGCAAAACCATTCAATTAGATGGATTACAACAAATTGTCGCAAAACTTGAGAAGAATATGAATCCCAGAACACTTGATTTTGCTCATGTGAAATCTATACTTGGACCAGGAAGCGGTGGTCAGAACAGAGCAAGGAAACACTGCATGATTCAAAATCAGGAAAGGAGTGCTTCAGGGATGCATCTTGTCTCCATAGTTTTTCAATCCATATGTGGAACAGATTGTTTGGGCTGGACTTAAGAGGAGGAATGCAACATCATTATGCAGATGACACAACCTTGTTTGCAGAAATTGAGGATTTGAAGCATTTGCTGCAGAAGGTGAAGGACTGCAATCTTCAGTAGAGATTGCATCTCAACATCAAGAAGACAAAGAATCTCACTACTGAGTCAATTGGCAGCATCATGATAGATGGATAAGAAATTGAGGTGGTTAATACTTTAGTTTGCTCAGCTCCATATTCAACACTCTTGGCACTAGCAGTCAAGAGATTAAAAGATGAATTGCACTGGGAAAAGCTGCTATCAGGGACCTCTCAAAAGTACTGAAGAGCAACGACATCAGTCTGGAAACTAAGATACACCTGATTCAGGCCATGGTCTTCACAACTACTTGCTATGCATCTGAAAGCTGGACAATGACTAAGGGTGACAGAAGAAGGATCAATGCCTTTGAGTTGTGGTGCTAGAAAAGAGCACTGGGCATACCAAGAGAACTTGGACTGCCAAAGAGAACAAACAAATTTACCCAGGAGAGGATGAAACCAGGATGTTCCTTGGAGGCAAGGATTTTGAAACTCTGTCTCACATACTTCAGGCACGTGGGCAGGTGAGACAAGTCCCTGGAGAAGGACATCATGGTTGGAAGGGTGGAAGGAAAGTGCAGGAGAGGAAGGCCCCCAGATGAGATAGATTGACATAGTAACTGGGGTAATGAGGAAGTTGTGTCAGAGACAGTAAGACTG
>NW_006401475.1:0-684 GCF_000299155.1 Elephantulus edwardii
CTCATATGTTGTTTCATGAAATTCTTCTGTGTCTTCCAATTCCTTTTGATACAGTGACTCAGTATATTCTTTCCATCTTCTTTTAATACTTCCTGTTTGAGTATAGTTTTTCATAATACTGTAATGTTAGCTTTTTTATTTTAGTTGGCTCTGTTGTGTTGTTGCCTGATTAATCTCTTATTCAAATTATTTGTGTCTTCACCTTCTTTTCTTTTGTGAGTTTTGCTAATGGTTTATCGATTTTATTGACATTTTCAAAGAACCAACTCCTAGCTTTGTTGATAGTTTCAATTGTTTTCCTGTTTTCTATTTCATTTCTTTCTGCTCTAGTTCTTATAATTTCCGTTTTTTTAGAGGGTGTCAGCTTTTCTTGCTGTTCTTTTTCAATTTTGCTGGAGATATTGGGTTAGAGAGTCAATGGTCTTTTTTTCCTGCCTTTTGATGTATTTGTTTATGACTACAAATTGACCTCTGATTACTGCTTTGGCTGTTTCCCAGAGGTTTTTGGCGAGTAGCATTTTCATGGTCATTTGTTTCAAGAAACTTTTTAATTTCATTTTTTATTTCTCCTAGTCCCAGTCATGCTCAAGCAGGTTGTTGTTCAGCTTCCAAATGTATGTGTTTTCCTCCTTTATTATCCTATTATTCATTTCTAATTTTGTAGCATTATGGTCTGAAAAGATG
>NW_006401475.1:1218-4071 GCF_000299155.1 Elephantulus edwardii
ATTGCTACTCCTGCTTTTTTTCTGGTTTCCACTTGCTTGGCATGTTTTTCCCCCACCCTTTTCTTTTTAGTCTGTCTTTATCTTCATTTTTCAGGTGTGTCTCTTGTAGACAACGTATTGATGGATTTGGTTTTTTTATCCAATCTGTTACTCTTTTTCTCTTCAGTGGTGCATTTAAACAATTCATGTTCAGTGTGACTATTGAGAGGCTAGGTTTTATTGCTATCATTGTGTTGAGTTCTTTTTGGTGTTTTGCTAGTTACTTTGGACCATGCAGCTTTCTGTGGTATGTCTGTAAAAAGGACATCTCTCTGAGTCTTTCCTGCAATGCTGGTCTTGTTTTTACAAACTCTCTTAGGTTCTGCTTTTCTGGGAATATCTTGATCTCTCCTTCATATTTGATGGATAATTTTGCTGGGTACAGTATTCTTGGTTGACAGTTGTGTTCTTTGAGTGTTTGATATATGCCCTTCCACTCTTTTCTTGCTTGCATGGTTGCTGCTGAGAAATCAGCACTTAATCTTATCTGTTTTCCCACATAGTTTACTCTTTGTTTCTCGCTTGCTGCTTTTAGAATTCTCTCCTTATATTTGGTTCCAGCAAATTTGACCTTGATTTGCCTTGGTGTTTTTCTTTTGGGGTTTATTCTATATGGTGTCTGCTCAGCTTCTTGACTATATATCTCTCATTCTTCATTATGTCTGGGAAGTTTTCCTCTAGTGATTATTCCACAACTTTTTCAGTGCCTTTACTTGCTTCTTCCTTTTCTGGGATTCCAATCATGCACATGTTATTTCTCTTGATGGTGTCCCACATTATTCTTAGGTCTTCTTGTTTTTCCTTCTTTTTGGGGGTCTGCTTTTTGCTCTAGCAGATCAGTGGTGACAATTTTGTCTACAATTTCACTGGTTCTTTGTTCCATCTCTTTAACCCTGCTCATGTGTCCCTTGATCATGTTGACAGCCTCTGAAACATTGGACCTTATATTTTGAATAGTGGATTCTTGCTTTTCCAGTGCTGCTAATGCCTTGTTTGTTTTCTCGGCAATATTCTGCACTGGTTTTTTTTTTAGCTCCTCCTGGGTTTTGTTTGTAGTTTCCTGTAATTCATCAAGTTTGTCTTTCATCCATTGAATATATTCAATCACTCCTCTTTTAAATTCTGTGTCAGAAAGTTCCATCAGACTTTCTGGCTTCAAGAAAACCACTGATACTGTGCCACCCTTTGCTCTTGTGTATTGTGTGGGATAGCTTGCTTTCTTTGAGACATTGATATGTTCTTGATCTGAAGACAATGCTCTAGAGACCAGTTGGGCAACTACTCCACTTGTGTGTTTCTCTGATCATCTGACTTCAAAGAAATGTCAGTTCAAGGTCTGGGAGGGCAATGTCTTATTGGTAAGACAGGTCAAGGTGCTCCCTATTAAAGGCAAGTTGATTGCCCAGATGTGTAGGCAGCAGTGTGGAGCCAAATGGGGTGAAGCAGTCACAGGGTTGGGGTGATCACAAGGGCAGGTCAAACACTTGGGAGAACTTGCTCAAACCTCAGCTATCTGAGTATGCTCACGATTGGGGTCCCTACTCAAATTCCCGCTGTCTGTTTCCCACCCGGTGGTTTTCACTCAGTGGTCCCTGCCCAGTGGCACTTACACAGATGCCCTCACACAGCAGTCCCTGCCAAAGAAGGGCCCTAGATCCAACAGGACCCGAAAAGTCAAAGTCAAATTCCCACAGACCCACTAGCCTCTGGCTGGTCTGCAGAGTCCGCAAAAGTTCAGACAGATTACCAGTGGCTGGCTCATTTCTGGGCAGTCGGTGTGGCTCAAGAGAGCTTGGCCAAATTCCCCATCAGTGGGCACGCCGTTAGCTGCTCTCCCAGGTCATTGGCAGTGCCTCAGAAAACCCAGTCAGGATCTTACCGGCTTGTCTCCTGCCAGATTAGTTCCACAGCAGCTCAGCTGGTGGCCCAGGGTGATGTCTGGACCCGCGGGAACATCCTGGGATCACAGGGCTGTGTCAGAGACTGAGGCATGTAGTTGTGGAGCTGCCAGGAGAGGCGGGGGGAGGAGGAGGAAGGAAGGGACTGGGGGGGACACAGGAGCACGGGGCTGGGACACTACCACCAGGAGGCAGGGGGTGGGCTTGGGTGCTGCTGGGGGTTTATGCAGCAGTACCCTGCGTTGTGGGGGTCATGTGAGGGCAGGCCGCAGGGGGGTCACGCAGTGGCAGGCCATTACTCCTCTGGGGTTACACGGTGGCCGGCAGGCGGTTGCTCCTACAGGGTCTTGGAGAAGCTGGGGGTGGTCGGTTGCTCCTCTGGAGTCACACGGTGGCAGGAGGTTACACCCTACTTGCTCCTGGTGTATGGGTTCCACAGTGGCTGGGCTGGTGTCTTTTGGCTTGGACTCCACTGTCTTGTGTGTGGTTCAAATTCCAGCTCTCTAACTGCACTCGAGATTTTGGATGTTTTTTGGAAGTGATATCCAAAAACTGATCTCTGATGTACCTCAATATTTAGGTGTTGGGATGACGAAGTGTAATCACAAGTGCACTGAAAAGGAAAGGCCAAGGAACAAGGAAATCAGGCCATTGTATCGACCTGGAACCAAATGAAAACAGTATTTGAAAAAGAAAGGGAGAAAGAGAGAGAGAGAGAGAGAGAAATTAATTGTGTTGAATGCTGGAGAAGGGCTGAGGTCTATGAAGACTTGAACATGGCATACAGCATCAGAGCATAGTGTCAAAAATGAATCTTAGAAGTAAAGGATTTCAACTCTAGAATAACATCCAAAATCAATTTCAGAGACAGTGAAGTTGGCACAGGACAGAGCAGGGTGTAGGGCTGTTGTACATA
>NW_006401475.1:4456-8732 GCF_000299155.1 Elephantulus edwardii
GGAGCAAACTGGGGCAGGGAATGCGGGCAGGGAGAAAAGTGCAACAATGAATGAATTGAAATCCAAAATCTCTGTAAATGTTCATTAAAATTAATAAAATAAAACTTAAAAAAAGATCAAAGAGGAATTGATGCCTTTGAATTGTAGTGTTGATGAGGAATATTAAATATCCCATGGACAGTTAAAAGAAAAAATAAATAAATCTATCATGGGGTGGGGGGAATGAGGCGATTTAGACACAGAGGAAGTGATCCATCCAAGATTACAGAAAGAACTAGAGCTACATCTCCTGATTTTATAATATTTCTAATATGTCACTTCTCCCTTGTTGTTGCAGACTGACTACTATGAGTTATCCAGGTTAAACTCAACAAAGTCGGCTTAAGAAGGAACCTTGACAGTGTAATGTTTAGGTTCACTTTGCTGCTAAATGAGAGGGTATTGATTTGAACCCATGGGAGAAAGAGCTGCTGAGCTACTTCCAAAAGCTCTTGTTTTTTGTTGTTGTTGAGTTGGTTCTGATTCAGTAACTCTACAGCATAACAGAACATTGCCGTGCCCTATTCCATACTCACAATGGTTGCGTTGGTTGAATCGTTTTTTTTCAGTGACTGTGTGAATCCAGCTCGTTGAATGTCTTCCCTGTTTTTTTCTGACCCTCTATTTTACCAGGTGTGCTGATAATATGTCCAAAGTACACAGTCTAATGATCATTCTGGCTGTACGTACTCTTTGGTACAGTTTTACTTTGTCATATAGAGTTTCTATAAATTGGAGTCTATTCAAGGACATGCAACAATAATATCCTGCTGATTAGGTTACATTTGAGTTTGCATGTGAATAATTTATAATTTATTCATAGTTTATAAATAAAATACAACTATTTCTTTATAGCTCTGTTCGCACTCCATTATGATACTTTGATTTGTATTTTCAAGCTGCTTTTTGGAATGCTCTTTTCAGCTTTTTTACTTCAGCATTTTTTCTTTGTTTTGGCTTTTCATCACTAGTGCAATTTTCAGAGTGTTCTGACATCCACTTGGGGTTTTTTCTTTCTCTTATGTCTTTGTAATGATCTTTTGTCCTCTTCATAGATGATATTCTTCATATCATCCCACAACTTCTCTGGTCTTCAATCATTGGTCTTCAATCATTTGCTACCCATATGAGAGCTGGACAATGAATAAGGATGACAGATGAAGAATTGATGCCTTTAAACTGTGGTGTTGGAGAAGAGTACTGAATATCCTATACACTGCCAAAAGAACAAATAAATATGTCTTGGGAAAAGTGCATCCAGAGTGCTTCTTGGAAGCAAAGATGAGAAAGCTTTCTCTTACATATTTGAGTATGTTGCTAAGAGAAACTGACCATTCGTTGGAAAGGAACATCATGCTTGGAAAGGTGGAGGTTTGGCAAAAGAGAGGAAGACCCTTCACTAGGTAGATTGACACAGTGATTGTCACAATGGACTCAAGCATGTCAGAAATTGTGAGGATGGCACAAGATAGAGCAGAGTTCAGATGTGTTGATGATAGAGTCGGTATGGGTAATACTTGAGTTGACCGCACATAACAACAGCAACAAATTCTCCCATAGATACTTAAGATAAAACTTATTGTTCTTGCTTTCAAAATTTATTGAGGAGTTTCTGTCCTGTCAATAATGGATATATATTACATGCTATCATGTAAAGAAAAAAGTTGCAAATTCAACTGTCCAATTTTAAATAATCCTGTTTTCTGTTCTATGTTCCAACTCTATTTTAATGTAATTTACATCCAGTAGAATAGAATCAGGAGCTTTGGTGGCCTTGTGGTAAGATCTTATGCTGCAATCACAAAGGCACTTGGTTCAAATCCACCAGCCGCTTTGCTGGAGGATATAGGCAACCTCCTCCTGTGTGATTTAGTGCCTCTGAAAACACAGTGGAGAGTCAGCTATGAGCTGATTCTGACGTGACAGCAAACAACAATAACAGCATAGAATTTAGGGGACTCTGGTGGCCTAATGGTAAGAAACTGTGCTGCAACCCCACAGGCATCCAGTTCAAATCCACCAGCTACTCTGCAGAAAAAGGATGAGCAATCTCCTCCCATTGGTTCTGACTCAATGGCAAGCAGCAACAACAGCAGCAGCATAGAATCTAGTAGATGTAAATTATATTAAAATAAATAGAGATGGAGTCAAAGAATAAAAAGCAAAGAACGTCATTTCTCAAGCTAAAAGAACTGAAAAACAAATTCAAGCCTTGAGGTGAAACACTGAGAGACACTATGGACAAAGTCTTGAATGACCAAGAAAGCGTCAAAATAGGATAGAAGCTATACAAAGGGTCACTGTATCAAAAAGTTGATACTGAAAAATTTCAGGAAGCACTATATGATCATTGTTGTTGTTGTTATGTGCCATCTATTCGCTTGCCACTGTAGCAACCCTATGCACAAGAGCCCTAAACACCGTTCTATCCTGAGCTAACCTCGCCATCTCATTCCCACCACTCCACTCACAGAATTGATCCATCTCATCGGAGGTCTTCCTCTCCTGTGCCATCCCTCCACTCTCCCAAACATGATGTCCCTCTCCAAGGACCAGTCCCTCCTTGCTACATGCCCAAATCCTTTACTCCAAGGAGCATTCTGGCTTCATCCTCTCCAGGACAAGCCTGTTTGTTCTCCTAGCAGTCCATGGTATATTCAACACTCTTCTCCAGCACCACAGCTCAAAGGCATCAATTCTCTTTCTACCATCCCTATTCACTGTCCAACTCTCCGATGCATAGCACATAATTGCGAAGAATATATAGCCTGGGTCAGGCGCACCTTAGTCTCCAGACTGACATCATTGCTCTGATATACCCTTGAGATTATTAAAAAGGCTGAATATGAAGAAAAGGCCTAGATGGATGTCATATGAGACTCTGAGTATTGCATTAGAGTGCTGAGAAGCCAAAACTAAAGGAAGAAACCAAGAAATCAAAGAGCTGAACAGAAAAATTCAAAAGGCAGCTCAGAACGACAAAGCAAGATACTATAAAGAAGTGTGCAGAGAGATGGAGTCAGAAAATCAAAAGGGCCGAACTCGCTCAGCATTTCTTAAGCTGAAGGACTTGAAAAACAAATTCAAGCCACGGGTGGCAATACTTAAAAGTAATTTGGGTAGAATACTAAATGATCCAGGAAGTATCAAAATAAGATGGAAGGAGTACACAGAGTCACTTTATCAGAAGGAATTGGCTGACACAAAAGAATTTCATGAAATAACATGTAAGCAAGAGCCCATGGTTATGAAGTAGGAAGTTCAAGTTGCTCTGAAGGAATTGGCAAAAGACAAGGCTCCAAGAGTTGACACCAAACCAATTTATTTATTTCAACAAACAGATGCTGCCCTGGATGTGCTCACTAAGTTATGCCAAGAAATCTGGAGGACAGCCAGCTGGGCAACTGACTGCAAAAGATCAATATTTGTTCCCATTCCAAAGAAAGGTGACGAGTATGGAAATTATCGAACAATATCATTAATATCATATGCAAGCAAGATTCTGCTGAAAATTACCCAAAAACATTTAGAACAATATGTCAACAGAGAACTGCCAGATGTGCAGGAGGGATTTAGAAAAGGTCGTGGTACTAGGGATATTATAGCTAATGTTAGATGGATCTTGGCAGAAAGCAGAGAATACCAGAAGAATGTCTATCTGTGCTTCATTGACTATGCAAAGGCTTTTGACTGTGTGGATCACAACAAGCTATGGCAACTCTGAGAAGAATGGGAATCCCAGAACATTTGATTGTGCTAATGCGAAAAATATGATCATTAGCCTACGGTAATTAAAGATTAAGTTCAAGCTGCACTGAAGACATTGGGGGGAAAATTATATAAGACCCAAGGAATTAATGGAATGCCAATTGACATGTTTCAAATAATAGATGCAGCCCTGGACATGCTCAACAGTCTATACCAGGAAGTTTGGAGGACAGTTGCCTGGCCAACTGACTAGAAGACATCTATATTTGTTCCCTTTCCCAAGAAAAGTGACCAAAAGATTGTGGAAATTTTTGAGCTATATCGCTAAAATCACATGCCGGAAAATTATTGTCAAAGAGCATCCAAAAATCACCAGAACATTGACAGGGAACTTCCAGACATTTAGGTGATGTGGCAGCAGGAATATCACTGCTATAATGGGTGACTGGAATGCAAAAGTCGGGAACAAAGAGGAAGATTCAGTAGTTGGAAAACATGGACTCAGTGACAGAAATGGAGCTGGAGAGAG
>NW_006401476.1:0-3944 GCF_000299155.1 Elephantulus edwardii
TTTGCAATCGCTTGTTATGCATCAGAGGTGACTGGGGTAATCGGGATGGGTGTGTCAGAGCCGGTGTGGTTGGCGCAGGATAGAGCAGGGTTTAGGGCTGTTGTGCATAGGGTCGCTATGAGTCGGAAAGGACTCGACGGCACATAACAACAACAGCAACAACATACTCTTTCCATCTTCTTTTGATACTTCAGAATTCATTTATCCATTTATGATTTTAAGGGGCACAGTGGTGACATGCTCACTACTAAAGGATAGGTCAGCATTTCAAATCTGCCAGCCACTTCAAAAGAAAAAATAAAATGACAAGGTGCTTCCGTAAAGATTTATGAAACTAAGAACACAGTCGTATTCTCACATATTGAGTTGAAATTAATTTGTATAATAAGATCTTAATGCTATTTTGACCTGGCACTTTATTTCCCATTTCTTGTTTTATATGCAATATCAAATGTTATTTTGTCTTAAATTTGTTTTTAATGTGTTTTAAAAAATCTTACATATGGCTGCAGCTTAATCCATTTAGTAAAATGCACTACTTTGCAGTTGTGAGCAAATAGGGAATCTTTATATATTTATTGAAAAAGTATTCCAGATCACTAAAACTGCTGTAAACCACTCAAAATGAGTGGTATAAAATAAAAATATAATTTGTGGATCAAGAACTAAAGCAAATCTCCCTGACTTGGTTTATCTCTGTTCCATAATGTCAGAGAACTCATCTCATCTTCCTCTTCTGTGCTGTCCCCCACCTTTTGTCAGACTGCCATTATTAATTTATTTTTCATGTTCCAGAAGTAAGGACAATACAGAAATGACAACTTCCAAAAAACTATGCTCTGCATAACAATGTTTCAGACACATATTTAATGATTGTAATCTAAAGAAAACATTTTCACCAGTTATTAGTCTATTTTAAGAAACAATATATCCTCTCAATTATTATTGTCTTCTTCTGTGTCACAACAAAAATTCATAATCAAGCAATATGATGAAACAAAATAATAATGTCTCCTTATGTCAATATCTTACAACTCTTTCTAATGAAACCTTTCTAAGAGTAACTCTAAAGTTTTCTTAATTGTTTTAATGTAATCCATTTGTCATCCCTAATCTACTCTGAATATATTCCACAGCAGTTTTCTCCCGAAAGTAGCAACTGGATCTTAGTGCCTAATAAGTGTGTTAATGATTGACTGATACAATGTAATCCTGGGAAGGACTTTCTCAGGGCTGTCTCATTAACCAGATGACCTCCAGACATTGTCAGTGAAAGCCAGCCTTGGTGATTGATCACCAGAGAACAGAGGTTAGTAACTCTCCCTCAGGTATTAATGTATAGCATCTTCACTTACCCCCCACCCCAGGCTTTTCCAGTAAAAGATTGATTTATTATGGAGCTTCAATAGGGATTTGTCAAACTCTTAATCAAGGAATCCTATATTGTCACAAGTGAATCGATGATACTTTCTGGTAAAAAGCACTTTATGGCACATGAAAACATTACTCTGCAGGTATCATTCTTTACCAGCAATAATAGGTTCAGATATTCTTAGTGAGATGGCTCAAAGGGATAAAAACAATAGCAGGTTAATTCTTTGACAAGCATTCTATTGTAAAGTAAAATACTTTTTTGCTATTTTCTAAGGTGAATTAACACATTTCAATGCTCTTGAGGAATTGGTAAAAAAAAAAAGAGCTCAGAAGGCAGAGGTGAAATGAATAAAGCAAGCATGCTTTAAATTGGGAATATTTGAGTCAGGTATAGAGAAAAGCAGGTGGGGAAAATATCTCTGATCCTCCCAGCTTTTGATTACCTGTCCTATTTAAATGTCAGTGTCCCCAGAGATGAAGAAATCAGCAGGTGCTTTGTTATAATTCATATATTGTGTTTAAAATTCATTAAGCAATGGTATATTATATGACAATAGCCTGGAGTCTCAATATTTGACCAAGGTATATACAAAACATGTTACTTTAAAAGACCAATTCAAATTCACTACTATCAAGTCAAAATGGATGCATTGTTGACCTTTCAATAACTTTTCAGATACTGTAAGTCACACAAGAGGGAATGATCACTTTTCCTCCAGTGAAGTTGCTAGTAGATTCAAACCACCACAAAGATGCCACATTTGAATTAGCACTGTACTCCCTACCCACAAGATTCTTAAATCTATGACTCAATATTTGGCTGGACCATACAGTAAGAAATGTTGCTTTAAAGGACCATGTGGTTGTGGTGGTTCTTATGTACTGACTCATAGGTGATACTTCAGTGGGTTTTTAGAGGCAGTAAATCACAAAGGACAAGATTGACCATATCTTTCTTCCGTAGAACAGCTGGTGGATTTGAACTATGTACCACTAAGACAGTAGAGCTCCTTTTAAAAGATTTTAAGAAGTACAAAGCAGAGATGGAAAGGATGGCTCAAGATGGGGTAAGGACTCAAAAGATTATTGTAAGTCATAATCTTGAGGGCACCTAACAAAGTTCCAAGAAATTAAAAAATAAAAAGTTTATTATCTGCCATTTTTATATGTTTATCCTCACCTCTGGTTATAATGACAATAATATTAATATTAATAATAAAAACAGTAATTATTGAAAAATCTATACCCTTAATTTCTGCCATGTAGGCAGGTCAAACAATTAATTGGTATGGTAAAGAATTGCCTATACCCCTGCAAGCAATACCTTGAAAGTTAGGAGAGATGGGAAACTCCTTGCACTGAGTCTAATTTTTTCAAGATAAATGTAGTAAATACTTTTTCAAAATTATTTTGTTTAAGTAAATCTACTTTTACCCATACTTTAAGTAAAAATACTTTATAAAGTTTTGATCTTATCATTTAAGCAAATCTTTAGCATTGCCTGCTATGTCTGGCAGAAATTACCTGCTTGCTTTCAGTACTGAATTGACAAAAAACTCTAGATGATCAATTCAAAGAGTCAAGTTGCAGACTTAGTGAAACTAAATTCACTTACTCATCTCCCTAGAAAGATTCCTTATTATCCATGTATGTGTTTCTTATCTAAAAAGGCAGCTTCAATGTAAAACAAAGGGACACTTAAACTAAGGCCTGAATCTTTTAAATTATAGCTCCTATCTTCCTAAACTAAAGAAAGGTCTTCTATATCTCTGATTAACAAAAGAATGCTCCCTGAAGTGTAATTAGTTAATGGGTGCTTTTGAGTTCCTAATGGCTCAGAAAGACTCTATGAACCACAGATTTGATATTTGTTTTGTTTCCCAAATCCTTATGATATCTAATGTGCTTGAGCCCAATGTTATAGTCACTTTGTTATATTATTTCACTCTAGGTCTTGGCATTAGCATTGGAGGAAGACTCAACAGCCTGTCTTATGAAGATGACACAAGTCTGCTTGCTGAAACTGAGGAGGACCTGCACTGAGCGGATGCAGAAGGTCAAGGACTGCAGCCTTAGGTATGGATTGAAGCTCAACATCAAGAAAACAAAGATTCTCACCACTGAGTCAATCGGCAGCATCATGATAGATGGTGAAGAGATTCAGAGAGTTGACAGCTTCTATTTGTTTGGCTCCACAATCAACACTCTTGGTACCAGCAGCCAGGAAATTAAAAGAGGAATTACATTGGAAAAGTCTGCTGTCAGGGACCTTTCCAGAGTACTGAAGAGCAACAATATCAGTCTGCAGACTAAGGTGTGCCTGATCCATGCTATAATCTTTGGAATTATTGCTGGACAATGACTAGGGGTGATACATTTTTTAAGAGGCATAAACGCAGGTTATATACCTGGATATCATCTGATGGCATGCAGAGGAATCAGATCGATTACATATGTGGAAAGAACCACTGGAGAAGCTCAATATCAGCTGTGAAAACTAGACCAGGAGCTGATTGTGGAACAGACCACCAACTACTCATATGCAAATTCAAGCTAAAGCTGAGGAAAAT
>NW_006401476.1:6539-8583 GCF_000299155.1 Elephantulus edwardii
TCTGTCTTTCCCAGCATGATATCTTTCAAGGACTGGATATTTCTGTGTTTTGAGGCATAGGGGAGGTTCCCAGGCATAGTTTTTTAGCTGAGAATGATCTAGAGAAGTTGATCCTTGAGGCAAGCAGTGCAAAAGTGGAGAGAGAACATAAAGAATAGAAGGCTAAATAGTTAAAGCACACAAAGAGTTTATTAAATAACAGATACTCTCAAGGGAAAAAATGGGTTTATCTCTTCAGGTGAGAATGGACACTGTGCCCATTCAGTTACAGGACATTCAGTTACAAAGGTGATGGCACTTGCTTATTTCACTCAAGTACCTGTGTCTGCAATGGCAGGCTTTCGGAGCAAGTCTATTGGTTCATGTCTACTCAGTTGATTCAAGTCTGATGTTGGCACACTCTGACTGATTCTTCTCATTGTCTCTCTCTATTTTCTTGCTCTTCTTCAATTGGTTGTAATCATCTTTGTTTTGTTCACCATAAAATCTAAGACTGTCAACGTGCCCAAACTGTATTAAATCAAACTTCACCATTCTTGGCACT
This sequence comes from Elephantulus edwardii, assembly GCF_000299155.1. Classification (NCBI taxonomy): domain Eukaryota; kingdom Metazoa; phylum Chordata; class Mammalia; order Macroscelidea; family Macroscelididae; genus Elephantulus; species Elephantulus edwardii. Next base: position 7,084 of record NW_006401476.1, read on the forward strand.
AAGAAGCACCTTGGCTTTACCTCTCTTAAAACAGATTTATTTGTTCTTTTGGTTGTTTTTAGGTGCCGTCAAGTTGAGTATGACTCATAGCAACCCCATGAACTAAAGATCTGAACTCTAATCTATCCTGTGCCATTCTCACACTTTCTGACACACAAAAGCCCATTGCAGTAGTCACCATGTCAATTCACCTTATTGAGGGTCTTCCTCTCCTTTGACGATGCTCCACCTTTCCCTGCGTCAAGTCCTTGTACAAGGAATAGCCCCTCCTAGGAACACGCCTAAAGGATGTGAGGTGAAACCTCATCATTGTTGCCTCCAAATAGCACTCTGGCTGCACCCTATCCAAAACATATCTGTTTGGTCTCTTGGTGATTCAGTGGATGTTCAGCACTCTTCTCCGATACCACAGCTCAAAAGTGTCTATTATTTTTCTGTCATCTTTATTCATTGCCCAGATACCAGATGTATAGCAAGTAATATGAAAGGCTATGAGCTGAATCAGACACACTTTAGTCCTCAGATTAACATCATTACTCCACAATAATTTGGAGAGATCCCTAATTGCAGATTTTTCCAGTGTAATGCATCTTCTTATTTCCTGACTACTTAGAGAGGAGGAAGAAAAGATCAAAATGGATGTCAGAAGAGACTCTGAATATTGCACTATAGCTCCAAGAAGTCAAAGCAGAATGAAGAAATGAAGACATTAAGGAGCTAAACAGAAGATGTTGAAAGGCAGCACAGCAAGACAAAGTAAAGTATTATAATGAAATGCGCAAAGAGCTGGAGTTAGAAAAACAAATGGGCTGAACTCGCTCAGCATTTCTTAAGGTCAAGGAACTGAAGAAGAAATTCAAGCCTCAAGTTGCAATACTTAAGGATGCTTTGGACAGAATATTAAATGATCCTGCAAGTATTAAAAGAAGATGGAAAGAGTATACAGAGTCGTTATACCAAAAGGAATTGACAGACAGAAGAATTTCTTGAAACAACATATGAGCAAGAGCCTATGGTGATGAAGTAAGAAGTTCAAACTGCTTTTAAAGAATTGGCGAAGAAAAAGGCCCCAGGAATTGATGGTATATCTATCAATTGACATATTTCAATTAAGAGATTCTGTCCTAAATGTGCTCATAAAGTTGTGCCAATAAATCTGGAGAACAACCACTTGGCCAACTGACTAGAAGAGATCTATTATCTGTTCACATTCCAAAAAAAGGTGATCCCACAGAGTATGGATGTTATTGAACAATATTGTTAATAACACTTGCAAGCAAGATTCTACTGAAGATTATAAAAAACTGTCTGGAACAGGACATCAGCAGAGAACTACCAGATGTGCAGGCTGGGTTTAGACGGGATAGTGGTACTAGGGATATGGTAGCTAATGTTAGATGGATCTTGGATGAAAGCAAGGAATACCAGAAGAATGTCTATCTTTGTTACATCAATTATGCAAATGCATTTGACTGTGTGGATCACAACAAACTGTGGCTG
>NW_006401477.1:0-3931 GCF_000299155.1 Elephantulus edwardii
TTGAGTTGTGGTGTTGGAGAAGAGGACGGAGTATTCCATGGACTCTCAAAAGAACAGACAGATATGTCCCGGAGAAAATGCAACAAGAGTGCTCCTTAGAGGCAAGGATGGCAAAGCTTCATCTCATATACCTTGGGCATATTGTTAGAAGAGGCTATTCCTTGGGAAGGAACTTCATGCTTTGAAAGGTGGAGGGTCATTCAAAGACAGGAAGACCATCAGTGGTATATATTGATATACTGATTGCAGCAATAGGGTCAAGTAATAAGGATAGCACAGGATGTGGCTCTGATTTATTGTTCATAGAGTTGCTATGTGTTGTATGAAATACAGCTAAAATATGCATTAAGTGCAACCAGAATGTTCCTTAAAAGTAAGGATGATGAGATTTTATTTCACATACTGCAGGCATATCATTTCAACAGACGTTACCCTGGATGTGCTCACCAAGTTGTGCAAAGAAATCTGGAGGACAACCACCTGGCCAACGGACTGGAAGAGATCTATGTTTGTTTCCATTCCAAAGGTGATCTGACAGAGTGTGGAAATTATCAAACAATATCACTGATATCACGTGCAAGCAAGATTCTGCTGAAGATTATCCAAAACCAGCTGGAAGAGCCTGTCAACAGAGAACTGCCAGAAGTGCAGGCTGGGTTTAGAAGAGGCCACGGTACTAGGGATAGTACAGCTAATATCAGATGGATCTTCACTGAAGGCAAGGAGTACCAGAAGAATGTCTATCTGTGTTTCATTGACTGTGCAAAGATATTTGACTGTGTGAATTGCAATAGACCGTGTGGATCAAAACAAACTGTCGCTGACTCTGAGAAGAATGGGAATCCCAGAACATGTGATTGTGCTTATGCAAAATCTATACTTGGACCAGGAGGCAGTTGTTAGAACAGAGCAAGGTAACACTGCATGGTTCAAAATTGGGAAAAGTGTATGTCAGAGGTGTGTCCTATCTCCATACCTTTTGAATCTACCTGCAGAACAGATTATCTGGGATTGGAGGTAGACTCATCAACAGTCTATGTTATGCGGATGACACAACCCTACTTGCTGAAAGTGAGGAGGACCTGAAGTGCTTGCTGCAGAAGGTCAAGGACTGCAGCCTTCAATATGGATTGAATCTCAACATCAAGAAAAGAAAGATTCTCACCATTGGGCCGATTGGCAGCATCATGATAGAAGGTGAAAAGATTGAGATTGTTGACAGCTTTTATGTTGCTTGGTTCCACAATCAACACTCTTGGCACCAGCAGCCAGGAAGTTAAAAGACGAATTGGGAAAGTCTGTCAGAGACCTTTCCAAAGTACTAAAGAGCAACACTGCCAGTCTGGAGACTAGGTGTGCCTGATTCACACCATAGTCATTGCAATTACTTGCTATGTGCCAGGAAGCTGGACAATGACTAGGGATTATAGAAGCAGAAGTGATGTCTTTGAGCTGTGGTGCTGGAGAAGAATATTGAATATACCATGGATTGCCAAGAGAACAAACAAGTTTGTCCTGGAGAGGGTAAAGCAAGGCTGCTCCTTGGAGGCAAGGATTCTGAAGCTTTGTCTGAAATACACTGAACATATTACAAGGAGGGACCAGTCCTTGGAGAGAGAAATCATGCTTGGGAGGGTTGAGGGAGAGTGCAGGAGAGGAAGGCCCTAGATGAGATGGATTGATTCCTTCTCTGGGGTAATGAGGGTAGGTGTGTTGGAGACAATAAAATTGGCAAGGGATAGAGGAGGAGTTAGGGCTGTTGTACATAGGGTCACTATGAGTTACAGGTGAAGCAATAGCACAGAACAACAACAGTCATGTTATAAGAAATCAGTCTTTGGATAAAGATATCATGCCTGGATAAGTAGAAGGTCAGTGAAAGAGAGAAAGACTTCAGGGAGGTGGATTATTAACACAGTGACTCCAACAACGGGCTTACCCAGAGCAGAGATCGTGAGGATGGTACTATCCTGACAGCCTGTCATTCTGTTGTACTTAAGGTTGCTATAAATCAGAGCTAACTTGATGGGATAGTTCAACTTTCCCCATATGGGGTCACCATGATTTGAAATTGACTTGATGGTAATAGTTTAAAAAAAATTTTTTTATAGGTGCAATAAAAAAGGAATTTATTTGTTTTTTTACTATGCATGTTTATTGAATATTCTTGTGTACTAGGCCCTTGGGAATATCATGATGAACAAAGAGAGAATAAAACATCTGTATTCAGAGGGTTTACAGTCCAGAGATGGAGCCCTAGTACTACAGCTGTTAAATGCTGAGCTACTCACCTCAAGGCCAGAGCTTGGAATTCACCGGCTGCTCCTCTGGGGAAAGATAGGACAGTCTGCTTCTGTAAACATGACAGTCTTCCGTGCTATTTGGCAGTCCAATTCTATACTACAGGGTTACGATGAGTCAGAATTAATTAAAAGGCAACAGATTTTTTGGGCTGTCTGGCAAGAAAATTCTTATGCTTTCAAACCTTACCTGGGGTATGTTTTTAAAATGTAGATTCCAGACAACCATCTCCAGAGATCTGGATCCTGCATTTCTGAGGTTTGAAATAAGAATCTTCATTTTGTATGTATGCATCAAGTAATTCTGGTGCAGGTGTTAGTATTGATAGCTGGAGGGGGATTAGGAGTGACTTAAGTTTTTTTGTTTCCTTAGGTTTTGTAAATTTTCTGCACCAAATAATAAGAATATTTTCTTTTATAAGGGGGGAAAAAAAGAAACGTTTCATATGAATCAATAGTCAGCAGCTATGCCTTTCATTACCATCTTGCCTGCTTTCCAAGACTCCAACACAATCCTCATTTTTGGGACTGTAACAGAAGCATATCACAGATGCCAGATCAGGAAGGGCTTCTGGGAAAGGATGGTGGGGCTGCTAGTCTCAGAGAGCTGCGAGATCACAAAGAAAAGGTGGAAAATTTCTTGTGCAAATCATCTACTTTTGTTTGAACATGCCCCAGCCAAGGGAGCTCCTAGGCAAAGGGACTTTTTTAAAAGATGCATTTCATTTGTGTACTTTTTGCTGCAAATTCCCCTGACCTTCAGATTTATCCAGTGGCTCTAGTAATTGGTGCAGTTTCCAGAGTCATTTGTATGGGTACTGTGTAATGCAGAGGTAGTGGGGGAAATCTCCACAGTCATCCTGTGCTTGTATCAGGTGAATTTATATTTTATGGGTTTTGGTCAGATTGATTTTTGCAAAACACCCTGGGGTGTTTGCAAATATGAAAGTTCTTGTAGTGCAGGTTGCTTGTTTGCATTTACAGGAAGAATAAAAAAGAAGAAAATAAATTTTTTCTTGCTGCTGAAAAACTCCATCTTCCCCAGGAGCATGGTAGGGAAGGAGATGAAAGGCTTTCAACAGGAGAGAAAATTGCAGGCGGCGAGATCAGAGCTCAAGGTGAGAAGCTGCTGGGAAGCCTGGTCCACACCAGGAACTACTTTGGCAGGTGTGGGCAGCAAGGTCACCAACACTGGGCAGGTCAAGAGAAACAAAGTTGCTCTGATTAAAAACTTAAATGCCCAAACTCTGAGTGGGCCCCGTGGTTCTGCCTTGGGTTACGTATGGATCCCCAAATTTATTTTGAAAGGATTTTTTTACATTTCAGTCAACTTGGTTATGTAATTGAAAGACTTGGTTATATAATTGAATATCTATAATGGAGCCAAACTTCACCAAATCAGAACAACTGCACTTCTCTGCAGTGGGTTCTGTTAAAAGTAAACAAAACTCAATAAACTTTGAACAAGATCTTCACACTGAAACCTACAGCGTCCCTTTTCAGCAGGAAGTAGCTAAGAGAATACGACCCGTTTTCCTTATGAATCAGGGTGAAGTTTCTCTCAGGGAGGAGTGATAGGGAATGGCAAAGGACACACTGACAAAGGAGATTAATCAGAACTGGTTTTGACA
>NW_006401477.1:4183-5897 GCF_000299155.1 Elephantulus edwardii
TAGAGAAAATAGTGCAACAATTAAAAAATGGAAATCCAAAATCTCTGTAAATGTTCATTAAAATTAATAAAATAAAATTTAAAAAAGTTTATTCAGAGCATTTATGCTTACAGCATATAAGGAAACTACTTTGATTTAAAAAAAACCCTTTTTTTAATATTTTATAATTTTTTTCCCCTGCGTGTGTACTGTCAAATGGGATCTGACTGGTACAGGAGGAGATTGCCCTTCCTTTTCCAGCTGAGCATCTGGTGGATTCAAACCACATACCTCTGGGATTGCAGTATAGCTTCCTGCCACTAGGCCACCAAAACTCCCTTACTTTGAATTTTTAAAAGTATCTTAAAGAAATTAGGTACAATAAGGTACAATAAGTTTTTTTTTAAAAAAAAATCCCAAACGCACTGTCTTTGTTTGGGTCAGTTTCCAAGGAAATGGCCCATCTTTATCCCACAGACAAGTTGGTGGTTTCAAACTGTCAACCTTTAGATAAGCAGTGCAATATGTTATGCACTACATAACCAGCACTCCTACACAGTAAGATTTCAAAATCAAATTCACTGTCATCAAGTGAATCTCAGCTACTAGGAGACTACACCACCAGAGCTCCTTACAGTGTGGCTTGTTGTTATGTGCTGTCACGTTGACTACAACTCATAGAGACACTAATGGATCTAAACCCTGCTCTATCCTGTGCTGTCCTCATTACCTTTGACATATTTGAGTCTACTGTTACATTCACTTCTGATCTTCTACCTTTCAAAGCATGGTATATTTTTCCTAAGGCTGGTCCCTTCTACCATACCAAGGCAAGTGAGTTGAAACTACTATCTTTGTCTCCAAAGGGCACCGTGGTTGCACTTTCTCTAAGACATACTTATTTTTCTGGCAGTCCACAGGATATTCAGTACTCCTCCAACAACACAACTGAAATACATACTTCCTGTCACCCTTAGTCATTGTCTAAATTTCAGATGCATAACAAGTAATTGAAAAGACCATAGCATGGATCATGTGCACCTTTGTTTTTAGGCTGACATTGTTGCTCTTTAGTTCTTTGGAGCAGTCCTTGATAGCAGATTGTCCCCATGCAACATGTCTTTTGATTTCTTGACTGCTGGTACCAACGGTGATATTGTGTTTCCAAGTAAGATAAAATAATTGTTGACAATTTCCATCTTTTCTCCCTCTTTCATGATGTTGTCTATTAGTCCAGTGGTGAATACTTTTGTTTTCTTGATGTTGAGATGTAATCTATATTGAAGGTGGTAGCCTTTGATCTTCTGCAGAAAGCATTTTACGTTCTCTTTACTTTCAGCAAACAAGGTTGTACAATCTGCATAATGCAGGTTGTTGATGAATCTTCCTCTCATCCTGATACCACATTCTTCTTCATAAAGTCCAGCTTCTCGAATGACTTGTTCAGCATACAGACTGAGTAAGTATGGTTAAAAGACACAGCCCTGATGCCCATGTTTCTTAATTTTATTTTTATTTTTTGGATAAGGCAAATAGTATAATTTCAACATTTTCACTATAAAGCTATAGTTTTGCTTCTACAGTATTGTTGTTTTTTTAATTTCCCCCATCCTGGGGGAAGCGCTCGGAGAAGGATCGGATGAGGCCGGCAGCTGAGGCTTCATCCTCAAGGAGCTGGACTTCTGAGCCTTCAAGGCTAGTGTTGGGCTGAACGATGATTTTCTGAGATTCCTTG
>NW_006401477.1:7662-8843 GCF_000299155.1 Elephantulus edwardii
GAAGGACTTATAGTTGCCCATGTTGGAGTAGACGCCGGCAGCATAGACCAGGAACGCCTGATACTCCTCCTCCGTGAGGCCTTCCGCCAGGGCGTGCTGGCGCAGCTGGTCAGGGTCCTGGGCACGGAAGAGGCGGCTGAGCAGGGCGTAGATGTAGGGAGCCTTGGGGGAGGTCTGCAGCAGCACAGCCAGGACTCCATACCAGGCGGCCCTTGACAGGTGATGGGCATAGATGTGTTCTGTGGGAGACAGCAGGCGGAAGGCCTCGCGGCAGTCCAAGCCATTGGGCAGGATGTACTGGGTGTCCACCATGGGCCCTGCAACAGCTGGTCGGTTCGCAAATTTTGTTATTTTTTAAAATGTCATTTTCTGCTGGTTTATTTACAAAATTTGAATACATTATTTTTAAGAACAAATTCTTTTAATTTCCCTCATCCCCTACCCATCAAATTGTACAACAACTTGATTAATCCCCCTCCCCATGCACATCCTCATCCCTCTTCTTCCAACCTCTCCCACCCCTCCTGGATCCTTATCCTCATTCTATAATAATGGTTTCATACAGCATTTATTCTTGCGGACCTCAGTTCACTCAGCACAATGCTTTTCAGTCCCTTCCAAGTTAGGTAATAATTTACAAAATCATTGCTCCTTCGTGCTGCATAGTATTCCATTGTGTGAATGTACCATAATTTCTCAATCCCTTTTTTTTTGGTGGTTGTTGGACATTTGGGTTGTTTCCATGTTCTTATGATGGTGAATAATGCTGCTATGAACATTGGTGTACAAATCTCCATTTCTACCTCAGTTTTTATCTTCTCAGGGTATATTCAGAACCATCTCAGGAACAGGATTGAGGCCTTGAACACTAATGAGCAAAGACCTAATGAGTTATGGGAGGATGTCAAATGTATTATCCAGGAAGAGTGCAAACAGTCATTACAAAGACAGAAGAGAAATAAAAGACCAAAATGGATGTCAGAAGAAACTTTGAAGATTACACTGGAGTGTAGAGAAGCAAAAGCACAAGGAAGAATTCAAGATACTACAGAGCTGAACAGAAGATTCCAAAAGGCAGCAAGGGGTGACAAAGCAAAATATTACAATGAAATGTTCAAGGAGCTGGAGTCAGAAAATCAAAAAGTGCCGAACTCATTCAGCATTTCTTAAGCTCAAGGAAC
>NW_006401478.1:0-559 GCF_000299155.1 Elephantulus edwardii
TCCCAACAGCAGATTTTCCCAATGCAATTCATCTTTTGATGTGTGATTAGATATTATTGCTATGATAGGAGTCCAGAACAAAGGTAGCAAAGTGGAGTGGACTTGGGGTGAGGGGTAAAATAACAATGAAAGACTTTTTTATTTTATTTTTCAAAGAGAAAAGCAAACTGGGCAGGGGGGTGAGCAGGGAGCAAAACACAACAATGAATGAATGAATGGAAAAACAAAGTCTTTGTAAACTTTGATTAAAATCAACTTAAAATTTAAAAAAAAGTGTTAAAGAGAGTGTTGATTATGGAGCTGAGCAAGCTGTAAATGTTAACAACCTCTATCTCTTCTCCATCTATTAAGGTGCTGCCAATTTGCCTAGTGGTGAGAATTTTTGTCTTCTTGATATTGAGCTTCAATTCATACTGAAGACGATAGTACTTGGCCTTTTGCAGTAGACCTGATGGTCTTTTTCAGTTTCAACAATCAAGGTTGTGTCATCTGCATGATGTTGATTGTAGATGAGTCTTCTTCCAATCCTGATGTCACATTCCTCCTCATGAAGCCCTGC
>NW_006401478.1:2289-6116 GCF_000299155.1 Elephantulus edwardii
GTCTTCTTCAAGGCCTCAAACCTATTCCTGAGTGAGTTTTTAAATTCAGGGAGATGTGGCCTCTCCTAATAAAATACTCAAAGTATATGAGTTGAAGTCTTGTTATCTTTGTATCCAAGGAACACTCTAGTTGTGTTTTCTTATAGACATATCAGTTTATTTGTGGTAATAGTACCTATCCATTTGAAGGCTAAGTTATATATGATTCAGGATGCAGTCTTTTCAATCATTTGTTGTGTATCTGAGAGCTGGACAATATAAAATAAATAAATAAGGAAGAAAGTATTGATGTATTTGAGGTGTGGTGTTGTAGAAGAGCACTGAACATCCCACGGGCAACCAAAAGAACGGATAGATCTTGGATAGGGTGCAGCCGGAGTGTTCTCTGGAGACAAGGAAGATAAAGCTTTGCTTCTCAGACTTTGGGCATGTGTGCTAGATGGGCTATTCCTTGAAGAAGGACAAGGTTGTCAAAGGAGCGGAAGATCCTCAACCAGGTAGGTTAAGATGGGAACTGCCACAATGGTTTTTTTTAGAATCAGGAAATGTGAGGATGGTACAGGATAGAACAGGGTTCAGATCTTTTGTTTATAGGGTCGCTATGAGTCATACTCAACTTGAAGGCACATACTGACAATAACAACAGTACCTATACATTCAACTTAGTATTTCACAAACCTCATTAATAATTGGAATGTGGAATATAATAAGTGTGATTATAAGAAAACGGATAGTATAAAAAATTGGATGAAACACATACAGATTAATATTCTAGTCACTGTTGTTTTTATTATGTGCCATTAGGTTAGAACTGACTCATAGGTGACCCTCTAGCAAGTATTTGTTGTTGCTGATTGCCATCAAGAAGAGCATGTCTCATAGTGACTCAATGAACAAAAGTCCTGAAGCCTTTCTATAACTATTGTAATTTATCAAAGTTCCTGGAGTTTCCAGAGGCATGTTGTTTTGGAAGCGGATAGGAGGAGACTGCCCATCTTTCTCCCATGTAGCAGTTAGTGAAGTTGAACCATGTGCTTTTGAAATTACTGCATAGCTCCTTACCACTAAGCAACACGAGCTCCCTATTCTAGAACTTGCCACACATACTATGTTTATGGTTAATATGAATATAATTACCTTATTTTTACTAGTGACATGAAATGCACTGGTATCAGTTATTTTTAATGTTACAATCATATTGTCTACTGTGCCAGTAATGACAATTTACATTCATCATGAAAAAAATAGTCAAACAAAATAGAACTATGCAATGCTTAAAACAATAAAGAATTCAAGAGATACTATGTAATATAGATGAATCCAGAGGACATAGCACTGAGTGAACTATGTTAGGAAAAGACAAATATTGTACAAGACTATGGTTGTTGTTACATGTCTTTGACTCAATTACAACTCATAGTGATTCTGTGCACAATAGCTCTGAAACCTGTCCTATCATGAGCCAATATCACTGTCATTGACATACCTACCCCCTTACTCCAGTTAGTGTGTGAGTCCATCTCCTCTCCTCTCCTCTCCTCTCCTCTCCTCCACTGTTCTGTCCCCTTGAAGCATAATATTATTCTTCAAGGACTTGTTCCTTCTGGAAACATGCACAAATTATATGAGATTGAGCCTCAAAATCTTTGTCTCCAAGGAGAAACTTGGCTTCATCCTCTCCAGAACAGACCTGTATGTTTTCTTCGAAGTCCCTGGCATGCACAGTACTCTTCTTTAGCACCACAAATCATTGGTGTAGATTCTTCTGTCATCATTAGTCATTGTCCAGCTCTTTGTTGGATAGAAAACAATTGTGAAACCCATGACATACATAAGGTGCTCTTTTGTCTCTAGACTAACATCCTTGCTCTTCAGCACTCTGGAAAGTTCTTGTCAGCAGAATTTACTAATTTCATCTTTGGACTGTGCCAAGGGCATTGATTGTGAAACCAAGAAAGCTGAAATTGTTAACATTTTCAATCTCTCCTCCATCTATAATTATGATGCTAAGTGGCCCAGGAGTAAGAGTCTTTGTTCTTTGTTTTCTTGATGTTGTGCTTCAATTAATAGCGGGGAGGTACCCAACAAAAAACAGTCCTTGAGGTTCTGCAACAAACACTTCAGGTCCTCCTCAGTTTCAACAAGCAAAGTTGTGTTATCTGCATATACATATTGTACATGAGTTTTCCTTCAACCTTGATGTGACATTCCTCTTCATAAAGTACAGTTTCCTGAATGATCTGTTCTACATCTAGACTGAGGAGGTGCAGAGTTAGAAAGCATCCTTGATGGATTTCTTTCCTGATTTTTGAGCCCTGCAGTGTTTCCTTGCTCTCTCCTGAAGACAGCCTCCTGGTCAAAGTATAGTTTTCACATAAGCACAGTCAGGTGTTCTAGGATCCCATTCTTCTCAAGGTTAGTGGCAATTTGTTGTGATCTAAACTATTCTTACAACTGGACCTATAAGCAGCATCATGATGGATGGAGAATGGATGGAGAGGAGATTGAAACTGTCAACAGCTTCATCTTGCTTGGCTCTACATTTAACACCTTTTGCACCAGCAGTCGGGAAATAAGGAGACACATTGCACTGGGAAAATTTGCACTTAGAGACCTCTCCAAATTATAGAGGAGTAATGATGTCAGTTTGAGGATTAAAGTGCATCTGATTCAGGCCATGGTCTTTCCGACTACTTTCTATTCATCTGAGAGCTGGATGGTGAATAAGTATGACAGAAAAAGAAATGTGCCCCTGAGTTGTGGTGTTGGAGAAGAGCACTGAATATGCTATGGAAAACCAAGATAACAAACAGATATATCTTGGTGAGAGTGAAGTTGGAGTGTTGTTTAGAGTCAGGAATGAAGAGACTTCACCTTACATATTTTTACCATGTTGCTAGGAGGGGCTATTCCTTGGAAAAGGACATGTTGCTGACAAGGGTGTAAGGTCAGCAAAGGAGAGGAAGACACTCATCTAGGAGGACTGGCATGGTGACAGCTGCAAGGGGCTGTTGTGTGTCAAGAAGTGTGAAGATAGCACAGGATAAAACAGGGCTCCAATCTTTTGCTGATAGGTTCACTGTGAGTTGTACTTGACTCGACAGCACCTAACAACAACAACAAACAATCAAATTACTTTGCTCAGTCAATGAAGCACAGATAGAGATTCCTCTAGTACTCTTTGTTTCATCCAAAATCCGACTTTGACTTTGGCTATATTGTCTTTACTACCACGGGTTCTTCTAAGCCCAGCTTGTATTTCTGGTAGTTCTCTTTTATTGTACTATTCCAGTTGTTTTTAAATAATGTTCAACAGGATTTTTCTTGTGTGTAATATTAGTGATATTGTCTGAAAAATTCCACATTTTTCCTGATCAATTTTTGTTGGGAAAGGAATAAATATAGATATCTCATTGAATCATTTGGCCAGGTGGTTGACCTCCAGATTTCTTGGCACAACCTGCAAGGACTTTCAAGGATGGCTGCATTAGATTGCTGAAATATATCATTTGGTATACCACGAATTCCCGGGGCCTTATTTTTTTTTCAAATTCCATCAGAGTAGCTGGAACTTCTTCTTTCCATTGCTTCTTGATCAAATGCTGTTTCATGACTACTAAGGAAGTTCTAGTGGCCTAGTAGCAAGAAGGTGCACTGCAATCCCAGAGGCATGCAGCTCAAATCCACTAGATACGCTGATCCGATTTAATGGTACACACACAAAATATGATAAAGTAAAAATAAAGGAAAAAAAAATATTTGAATGAACATACAGGATCATTATTGAATAGTAAACAAAAACAGATGGTATACCAATTGACAAATTT
>NW_006401478.1:6643-7852 GCF_000299155.1 Elephantulus edwardii
CAAAATTGGTAAGGGTGTGCGCCAGGGATGCGTCCTATCTCCATAACTTTTCAACCTGTATGCAGAACAGATTATCCAGGAGGCTGGTCTCTATGAGGAGAAATGTGGGATCAAGATTGGTGGACGATTTATCAACAATCTGCGTTATGCGGATGACACAACCCTGCTTGCTGAAACTGAGGAGGACCTAAAGCACTTGCTGCAAAGGGTCAAGGACCACAGCCTCCAATATGGATCGAGGCTCAATGTCAAGAAGCCAAAGATTCTCACCACTAGGCCAATTGGAAACATCAGGATGGATGGTGAAGAGATTGAGATTGGTCACAGCTTCAGTTTGGTTGACTTCACAGTCAACACTCTTGGCACCAGTAGCCAGGAAATTAGAAGATGTATTGCCATGGGAAAGTCTGCTGTTAGGGACCTCTTCAAAGTACTGAAGAGCAATGGTGTCTCTTTGGTGACTAAGGTGCATCTGATACAGGCCATGGTCTTCGCAATCACTTGTTATGCCTCAGAGAAACGGACAATGACTAAGAAGGGTAGAAGGAGAATTAATGCCTTTGAGCTGTGGTCCTGGAGAAGAGTATTGAGGGAACCATGGACTGCTAGGAAAACAAACAGATTCATCCTGGAAAGGGTAAAACCAGGCTGCTTCTTGGAAGCAAGGGTTCTAAGTCTCGTCTGACATACTTTGGACATGTTGCAAGGAGGAACAGGTCCTTGGAGAGGAAGGGAAAGCGCAGAAGGGGAAGGGCCCCTATGAGGTGGATTGATTCAGTGGTTGGGGTAATTGGGATGGGTGTGTTGGAGACGGTGTGATTGGCACAGGACAGAGCAGAATTTAGGGCTGTTGTACATAGGGTTGTTATGAGTCACAAACGACTGGATGGCACATAACAACAACAGCAACAACACAAAAATGCAAGGGGAGAGAGAAATGAGTAAAAAACATTTAATATATAATTGACTTATATTAAGATTGATGATAGGAAAAGGAATACAGATAATGGAGACATAATTATCACAGTATCACTTAAAAAGTAAAATATAAAGTGGAATTTAAGGATTAATATAAATGAGAATTATTCGATAAAGTGGGAAGGTATGATTTCATTTTGGATATAGAAAATAATGTTGAAGGATTAAATGTATAAAAATAGTTAAATGAAAATAATTTTATTTGGAACTTTTACTCAAATGGAAATAAAT
>NW_006401478.1:7952-8904 GCF_000299155.1 Elephantulus edwardii
AGGGAGATGTGGCCTCTCCTAATAAAATACTCAAAGTATATGAGTTGAAGTCTTGTTATCTTTGTATCCAAGGAACACTCTAGTTGTGTTTTCTTTGGATATAGAAACTAATGTTGAAGGATTAAATGTATATGAATAGTTAAATGAAAATAATTTTATTTGGAACTTTTACTCAAATGGAAATAAATAAGAATATTTCAAAATATATCTTAAAATATGATTCTGTCAGTGATAGCATAAAACTCATAAACATACAAAGAAGATTTATTAAATAAAACTATTATTTATCTTTAACCAATAATCACAAACGCCAATTTTTGCTGCCAGATACTGGTTAGTATGTAATCAAGATACATTGATGATAACTGGTGTTTGTAATGGAAAAGTTGTAAATAAAGATGAATGATTAGTCATTGGATAGTATGGTCTTGGTAATGAGGCAGGAGAGAGCAATAAAGAATTTTGTATGAAAAATCAAATACTCATTTTGTTGAACTCTCAAGTATATTTTAAAAAATATTTCATTTTATGTTGGTTTGCATACTAAATTCACATACATTGTGTTTCATTCATGTATGCTGTTCTTAGTACAATCATTAATTCACATTGTGTTTCATACAATTGTATTCACATATATTGTGTTTTATAAAAGTAATCACCATTGATCTGTACCTGAAATTACCCCGTCTTTCCAGGTCCCCATTGCTATCCTAGTGGTTCTTCATTTTCAACCCCCTTCCCTTGCTCCACTTCTCTTCCTGGACTTTTATACACATCTTACTAATTGTCCTTATGTTAAAAATTAATGGTTTTATATAATATTTGCCCTTATGAGGTGAGTTAGTTCATTCAATATGACATTTTCTAAGCTTTCCCATGTAACACATTGTCATTGTTGCTATGTGCCATCAAGTCACCCATGACTCATAGTGACCCTATGTACTATAGCTCT
>NW_006401479.1:0-1252 GCF_000299155.1 Elephantulus edwardii
CAGTGAAATAATTTTTAAATTTTTTTTTTCAAAGAGAAAAGTGAACTGGGGAGGAAGGGTGGGCAGGGAGGAAAATGTGCAACAATGAATCTATGGAAAGTCAAAGTATCTGTAAACTTTCATTAAAATAAAAAAAAATTTAAAAATATAAGAAAGGGAACCATATATTGATTAAAGGCACAACAGACCAAGAAAACAATCTTGATCAGCACCTACTCACCAAATGATAGTCCTGCCAAACATATACACCAATAAATTAACATACTTGAAAAAAGAAATAGACAGCACCGCAATAGTGATAGGAGATTTTAACACACCACTCTAATTAAAGGATGAAAGAAACTTAACAAAGATGGAGAAGATATAAATTATACAATCAGCCAGCTGGGTCTTGTGGATTTATTCAGCACACTGCACCTAAACAAAACACAAATTATTTTCTTAAGTGCACATGGTACATACTCAAGAATTGACTATATATTAGTACACAAAGTAAGCCTCAACAAATGAAAAAAAACCAAACCCAAAAACATAGAAATAATATAAATAATTTCTCAGACCACAATAACAGAAAACTAAAAATCAGTGAAAAGAGGGTAGAGCTTACTAAACTATCCACATAGAAGCTAAATAACAGCCTTCTAGAACAATGAACCAACAGACATGGATATAGAGGAGATTGAAACTGTCAACAGCTTCATTTTGCTTAGATCCATGATTAACAACATCCTTGGTACCAGCAGTCAGGGAAAAAGGAGACACTTTGCACTGGGAAAATCTGTAGTTAGGGATCTCTCCAAATTATTACTGAAGAGTAATGACGCCAGTATGCATCTGAGAGCTAGACAATTAATAAGGATGAAAGAAGAAGAATGCCTTTGAGCTGTGGTATTGGAGAACAGCACTGAACATCCCATGAATGGTCAAAATAACAAACAGAGATTCTTGGAAAGAGTGCAGCTGCAGTGCTCTTGGCAAGAATGATGATGAAGCTTCATCTCACATACTTTGGGCCTGTTGCTAAGAAATGCTATTCCTTGGACAGGGACATGATGATTGGAAGCATAAAAAGTCAGTGAAGGAGAGAAAAATCCTTGATTGGGTGGATTGACATGGTGACTGTACCAATTTGCTCTGTTTTGTTTTTTTATTTATTCTTTTTAAAAAATTTATTATTAATTTCAATGAAAATTTACAGACTTTGGACATTCATTCATTGTTGCACTTTTCTCCCCTCCCAACCCTCCCAACC
>NW_006401479.1:5712-6227 GCF_000299155.1 Elephantulus edwardii
CTTTTTGAGAAAGTGCCACACTGCCTTCCACAGTGTTTGCACCATTTTACACTCCCACTAACAGTGAATAATGGTTCCAGTTTCTCCACAACCTTGCCAAAATTCAGGGTTAGAGGAAAACTGAGAAAGATGGGATAAATAATGTATACTGTATTGAAACAGATGAGGGAGAAAACTGTTTAAAAGGGACATGTGATTAAGTATTATTCTCATGACAGGAGTCCAGAACGAAGGCTGCGTAATGGAGTGGACTTGGGAGGAGAGATTTTAAAACAGTGAAAGAATTTTTCTTTTACTTTTCAAAGAGAAGAGTGTACTGGGAGGGAGGGGGTGGGCAGGGAGAAAATGCAACAATGAATGAATGGAAATCCAAAGTCTGTAAATTTTCATTAAAATTAATAATAATAATAATAGTAAAAAACTACAAAAATATCAATTCAGGATGGATTAAAGACCTAAGGGTAGAGCCCCAAACCATAAACATCATAAGAGGCAATTCAAGTCCAAGCTTAGAA